>NW_026099575.1:12527842-12559369 GCF_025091365.1 Daktulosphaira vitifoliae | reverse complement strand
AAAAAAAAAAAAAAAAAAAAAAAACACATCATAGTAAAATTAATACCTTCTCCGCTTCGCATCGAAGCTAAAAAAAAAACATTCATTAAAAATAATATTGATTATTAAATTTACTTCAATCCCCCTCCCCCCAAATAAAATAATTATGTTTCGTGAGTCAGAAAGGGTAAGATAAAACATTGCCATCGTAAACACAACCCTTATACATTCAATAGTTCGTTAAAATAGATTTCTTTAATTATTGAATGGTAAATGACAGTTAAGTCACAAGTTCTGTGTAGGCAACCTAATCGTCAAAGGTAAAATGACGTTCGGTTGTGGTCATAAAAGAAAATCGTTAAAACGGTACCAGGAGTTCAGAAGCTTCTGTTGCAATTTTAAAGCAATGTAAATCAAAATTGTTTATAGATAATTTGTGAATAATAACCGAGACACAAATGGATAAACGGTACCAGGAATTCAGAAGAAACGAAATTTTAACAGTTGATAAAAGTGGTGTCAGTGCCATAAATAATGACAATCTTTCATGTACTTTCGTTGATGTCGCAAGACTGCGATGGCGTCTATAGACGATGGTAGTCATGCACGACTATCAGAATATTGGTGTGCACCAACTGGTTATGTCGTAGCGTTACTGGACACCGCAACTATTATTAACGCACATCTTGTTAATAACTTCAATTTTTAAATTAGCAAAAAAAAAAAAAATTATTATAATGCTATTCTATATAACATACATTTATTAATTTAAATAAAGTAAACTTAAAACATAAGTGAAATTGTTACCATTCTATATAATTTTAAATGCTTAATTAATTTTTTTAAATGAAGAACATTTTTTAATTTTTATTAAATAAAAATATTTGTTTACACCGAGTTGAAAATTCATAAAATTAAGTGTTTCAATTCATTTAATGGACAATGTTTATAATTATTATTTATTATTGTAAAAATATCTAATTATTTTTACTCGGTTACCAAATTATTTATTTTAAAAAAGTTAAATTTTTCGATTAACAATTATTATTGCAATTTTCTTGTGCTATCGTGCAAATAGAAGATTGGAAAACTTTTGACAAAAATTCATAGCTGTATACAAAATATCTGACAATAATTGGACGGGTTGAATTAAAATGATGTTCTTTCGTTATTTTTGAAAATTTACTAACTATTTTTTTTCAGTTTATTCTTTAAATTAGACAGAAACGGGCTAAATAACAAACGAAAACCACGTAATATTTTGAAGTTAAACGTTGTGTGATGGCCACTGTCGAAGTACACTATTCCTATTGGGTTTATTCTTGTTCAGGTACACTCATGTCAGTTAATTTATTTATGGAAATACATACGATAGTGTTTTGCATTTAAAAACATGAAAACTTTTAATAAATAAAGTAGGGCGTGTATAAAGGTTTTTAGTACGAAAATGTTCATCAGAAATAATTCTTATTGTAAAATTTGTTTAGCCTCTCTTTGGAAGAAATGTCTAAACACGCGGCTATAATTAGCAATACGCTTTTTAAAACTCAATACATTCAAATAAAATTAGTTTCCCTTTTAAAATTGCATTTACATAATACACACACGGGAAGGGTAATTAATCATATTCAAATTACTGGAAATGTCCGGATATATTTGACATAAATACGCATTAATTTGCCCATATGTTATTCTTAAACAATGTCTAAGACGGAGGTACAGTTGGAAAGGAAATGAGATATTTAAAATGGCGTCATAGTAAACTACGGCGTGTAATTATCAGTGAAATAGGACAGGCCGGGCTATCATTTTTCAGGGCTCCTCCCCGCAAGACCATAAGAAGAAAATAACAGGAATTTCGTTGCTCCTCTGTTCATAGTCTCCACTGGACTCCGACTGTGGGTACCATCTTGAACTGTACTACAGTACAAATAGTATTACAAGTGCGAGCGCGGCGTGGACTCAAAGCGGTTGCGGGTGCGGCGGTACCGACGGGCATGGAAGCGCACAGGCAATATGGCTAATGGGCTCATTGTCTCACACGGGTCGTGTACAACTCCACTCCGACACCTCCGGTCAATAATTCAATTTGTCCGGACTTATTGCTCAATTATTCATCCGACAGACGTCGCGGCCGGGGGACGACTTTGTGTGGGACGAAATGAAAAATATATATAAAATTATACACACACAATAATACGTAGTAAGTCTCTTGGGTTTGATGCGAGTAAATTAAAGTGCGTGACAAAGAAGAGTGTTGTTATTGTGGAGATTTGTGTGAAAAAACGCCCAAAATTAACCGGTCAAGTGCGCAACGAATCCGTCGCGCCTCATCATCTCAATGCTCATAATACGAACCGCCGACGTTGCGGTTATTGTCTCCGAGTGTACCGACCTGAGCATTTCGGTCTAATGAAGTACTGCTTTGTTGGAGTTCAAGGAACATATTGTCGAGTTCCGGAGTCTGAGAAAAAAAATCTATTGAGTACTAACCATTTGGTTTTTAGTTACAATAAATGTGTTATGACTAAAATGTAAAATATATAAAAAAAGAGGAAAACTTGTATATTAGTCGAGTAATAACGAATCGATTAAGTACACGACAATGCATTTGGTCGAGAAGCCGTTTTTAAGACCATATCTTTGGATAATTATCACTGCAGAATAGTTCTCGTAATATTAGCTATTGGATTTCATATAAAATAATAACTGTGTTTAGAAAATTATTTTTGGTACTATTTATTTCCGTTCTCGGAACTATTAATAATCAAGCGTTTATTTAATTCATACCTTATATGTTATTTATTTGAACGGCAACACACGTAATTGACTGGTTTATTTAACAGATAACGATCTAATTAAGAAAATTACTGAATTTCTGAACCAGTTTCACACGATTATTTCAAAAACAGTTGACGGGAACGCACTATGATCAATTGCATCGATAATCATCTCTCCGTGATTGGGCGTCGCTCTATCTCCTTACTGACCCGTATTGTTCAATTGTAGACCACAAATATTTATTGCTATTTAAATTGTTCAAACACAAGAGTAATTAGCCGGTCGTAACGCGTACGTAAACAGCACCGCATCGATTTAAGTCACGAAATCGCTATTTCCGATAACAGCACACGAACGATTATTATCAACGCTAACGACAATAGGTCGTCGGCTGTAACCGAAAAAACAGCCGATCCATTAATATTATTGTGTCTGAGAGGCTTCAAGTGAGTGTGTACAACTTTCAGGTGTATCTAGACGAGCTAAATGGAAATGATTTTTGCAGACTGTTGATGATCTGCGTTTCTATAGGTCGGAAGCAATAAATTATCGATTGCCCGTGTGATTTGCGATCAACACGATTTAATGGCGTCAATTTTTCAAAACGCGATGATATCCAGAACGGTCGAGGTCCTTCAACACATTTTTCTAAACGTATTAAGAGAGTTGTTTTCAATCGTAAAAATCTTTACTTAATCAAAAGATCTCTGAACGGATTGTACCGCGTATAACTACTCACTTACTCAGACAACCTCAATCAGAATACGAGTGGCATCTTACAATTAACCATATCAAAGTATTGTTGCCAAAGAAAATGTTATTTTTATCAGTATTGTTAAAAAGCAAAAACCCGTTTAAAACACAAGCATCTCAAACGTAACGACTCTGATTTTTTAGACGTCTCCTGTGCAAACTAATTTTCCATCATTTTTTTCCTTTTCAAATTCAAATTCGCATGTTTTATGGGCACACTAGATAATGCGATATTGATAGCACAGCTCCAGTACAAATTTGCAATGTACTGCGATTTTACACGTGCTGTCGAACCGAACAAATATTTAGTGTTTAGCTAAAAAAAAAAAATAAAATGAAATAAACTCCCGCAATGTCTGCTACCGGTCTGAAGCGTTCCGTCACTCGGTACGTCTTATCACTCTGCGCTCGTCTCCTCCTGTTCCGCTTCCTAGACCGTTGGCGGCGAGGGCGGCAACCGTCGACGATCAATCAATCAACGTCAACGCCCAGGATCCGAGCCGGCACACTGTTCGGCAGAGAACCACCGCCAGTATTTTCTTTCAGTCAACCGTTCAATTCCGACCGCGCGCTCGCCACGTACACAATACCGCCGTTGCTTGTACGCAATGTGATGTTTGAGAATACTGTACGCACACAACTGTGTACATGTCTTTTGCGAGACATTCACGTCCTGTCCGTTTTCTCAAGACTCCGAGGATTCGGTTTTAAGAGAAAATCACTCGCGCGTAATCGCAATACTTTCGTGTACGCGCTTTTGTAGGCTTATTAAAGTTAGCGGCTAATCATTTTCCAAACGTTTTTGATAAATTTGAATTATTTTTAAACATTGCCAATTACTGGCAGTTATTTTACAAAATAATTCAATAATCTGCCCAAATATTTATAAAATTTATTGACTTATACAAGTAACAATATTTTTGGCAAATTCTAAAATTCATTTTTGAGCAATCCAAATTGACGAGATAGTTTTAAAATAATAAATTTGAGAATAACATTTTTCAGTTGTAGTATTGTTGAGTAATTAGCTACGATTTATTATAAAAATGTGAATTAAATGTTTCCCTATAATTATTTCTAATGATGGAGTATAATTGGCAAACAAAATTGATTGTCATATCATGAAATAATTTTTACAATACGCATCATATAACAAATCTTACCAGCCAAAATGTAATTCTATTAATTTTATAAAATATAATAGTACGCAAAACAATTTATTTTCTAATTATTTCATTTAGTTAGGTAACAAAGAATTGTGTACTATTAATTTATGAAACTTACAATTGTGAGTATGTAAAAATTGTAAAAGTTGTATATTGTACACAATATAAGATCGAAGCACTGAGTATATGCCTTTTTTTTTAATTAAGACAGCTGCACATTTTTCTATGCGAACATTCATTATAACAATAATATTCGTTTAGAATCCATTACTAAAATAAAAATTATTTATTAAAAAAGTGTAAAAAACAATTGTTTTTTCTACTAAAAATTATACTTGATCCTATTTGAACAAAGAAAAGGTCATCTAAAATAATTTTATTATGAAATAATAGTACTAATCTCTTTAATTCCATGCTCCCTCGTAATAATTGTAGCTATGCTAATGATTAATATTAAGATTGTTTCTACGTGTAAAAGTTCAATTCATTTTAATACACTTCAATGGAGTTAGTTATATTATTTTAAAATGACTTGGGAATAATGTGCTGGTTGATTTTTAACATCGAAACAATTGTTTATATTTTTCCATGTAAACGTGTTTATCTAATTATGTGAATTTATAAACACAAAAATAATTTTGTCATCACTCAGTGCTGGATTGTTAAGGTGTAATAAAGTGTGAAATTATTTTTCAACGTCTTGCTCCATTTTGAAAAAATTCTCTTTAAAAACTTTTCAAGCGGATCATTAAATCTTAGAAAAAGACACTATGAATAATTCAACTCCTATGTATGAAACGTATAGTTTCATCGAGTGTATTGAAAGTAAGTAGATAATTTTTTATATAACAATTAAACGAACATTATTCATTTAAATTACTAACAATGTGATAATTTTATCGTATATTATAATTTTAGATTCTACTATGCCTGTAATGAAGGTTTCCAAAAGCTTGAAACACACCATTATGAATTGGATAAAGCCATTGACGTTTCAGGAAAAAGTAAGTTTCAAAATTATATTTTATCCAACTATATTATATTATATATATATTGATCGAATTAATATTTTCAGGTGGAGTTGCACAAATCTATTTATTCTATGATGGAATGGTTAAATACAATTTATCAAATTATATCGTCTCTCGGATCAGAGTTGATCCGAGTTGATAAAACAACTGCAAGGGCCAGACTAATAAATTTGCGCCATTTCATGCAGAAAATCAAAATTAAACAGCATGAAAAAGATTGGATAATTAAAGCGTGCAAAAAAATTATTAAAAAGTTGGATTATCTAGATTCAATAATTATGGTTCATAAATGGGCCTCTGACATTCAAACTAAGTGGGTTAAAATTTGTGCGATGGCAATGAATGTAACTATTTTTCAGTATTTGACTTACAATATTTTAATTTATATCAATTATTTCAGTTGTGAAATATGTATAATTATTAAAGTAATAAAAATTATTTTTAGCTCGAAAAGATACTTTTAAAAATGTTGACGGATGATGGGAAACAGTTGAATGAAGTTTCAGCCGATCAGTCGAAAACAGCGGCTGTTTCTATTGTGGTTAATTGATCAGTTTTTATATTTTTCCATAATTAGTGCCTTCAAATTCTTCAATTTAAAATTATTATCTCAACAAATTATTAATATTATTTTATACGTGTTATTTACAATCACCAAGACTTTGTAGCTGAACTTACAGTGATATGATTATTTTTCATCGTTTGATGTGTAATGCTAACAAGTGCTGAATTTTTTATTAATTTATTTCTATAATTGATAACTTTATGTAATTTTATGTATTATAAACACACTCTGTGTAATTATTGAAATTTTATAATTTCTTACTGTATTATCATTAAATAAATTTTCTATTGAAGTATCTTGTTATGTTTTTATTAAAATTAAATATTATTTAATAAATATTCTACATTATAAAGTACGTTACATTTAAAGTAATAATTTAAATAATCTATCTAATACTATGATGCAATTAATGTATACTTATTTTTGATTATTGTAATCTTGAATTTAATTTGATAAATTTTAATAATTTAGACTGAACTAAGAATTTGATTTTTAGTGATGAACGGTTTACATTTGTTAAAGTAGTAAATACGAATAATCGCCTATTGTCTTTGTTTTGATAAAAATAAAAACCCAAATATTAATCAAAGACAATTATTGTATTCCATTACAACTTAAAAATCTAAAGTAAATGATTCCAATGATCATTAGTGAATAGTAAATACAGGTGAATTCGTATTTCAATAATTGAAGTTTATTATTATATGTAATATTTTAATATTACAGATAAGCCGAATAATGTCTATTGATAGATGTCTATAAAAATTCTTTAAATTGTATTTATGTGTCGTATAAATCATAGCTAGAAACCGAATTAATTTTGGATTTTGTCAATTTTTTTATATCTAGTAAATTAGTTCCTATATATCGGTTTTTATAACGTTTTACATCTGTTAAAGTATTAAATATATACAATGGCTTGTTGTCATTGTTTTGTTAAAAAAAGACCCATATATTAATCAAAGACAATTAATGTATTCTACTACAGCTTAAAAATTTGAAGTGACTATTCCCATGGTATAATGGTGTTATTATGAAAGGTGTACTGTTAATTTATGTAACTTATAATAAATTCATTTAAGCAGATACTAAAGTATTCAACAATTCTAAAAATAATAAACGTTATTATAATTTTGCAGGTATTTTCTTGAGTCATAAGAAAAAAAATTACAATTGTAACATTAAAACTTATTAGTCAGCTGGAATTATTGTACACAATATAAGATCTAAACACTGAGTATGTGCCTTTTTTTTTTTAAATAAGATAGCTGCATATTTTTCAATGTGAACGTTTTTTTTTTGTTATAATTGTTGTTTGGAATTCATTAATAAAATAAAAATTATTTATTAAAAAACGTGTTAAATATGTACTTATTAAGTATAAATATTAGGTAGATATCTATCAAAATAAAAGAAAAAAATTTATCGATATCTCAATTAAAAGATTATAAGTTCAACAAATTCATTAAGATAATTGAAAATTCAAAAATCAACATAATAAAAAAAGTCTGGTGTTATTTTAAATGATTAAAATTTATTAAATCTTAGGTAAGTAGTCAAATTCCAAATTATATATTATTTGACAAATTTATCTATGATGTTATCTTCTATAGAAGAAAACATGCGACATTAAAATATTCAATATGATTTTCTAACTCTATTATATTTATATATATTCTAATTTACGATAAGTTATAATTTAAAAGAGTATGACACAAATGAAAGGTTGTTATTATTGGTTAGGAGCCAGTCATTTGTTTTGGCTTTCCAGAAAAAAAATTCCTAAGAGTCATGTGTATTATACGGCTTATGTTCAAACTTATTTTGTGACTAAAGAAATGTTTGTTTTTAGGACTTATAATAATACATCAAATAAATGTTTTACTTTGAGCAATTACATATTCTACTGAATGCATAAAAGTTGCTACTATTTTGAAACGGAAGTCTCTAAACTACCGCAAAAACAATAAAATTTCATAGTTTTTTTGTTACTACCCAAGCTATTTCCATTAAAATATTATAACTCAATAGTATCAATGTATAAATGTTGATTCCTCTATAAAAGTATATCCTCCTCTAAAATAAAAGACATTCACAAAAAAAGTTTCCTAAATAAAAGTACTTTTCACTAAACTTTTTTCTCTTTTATGAAAATAAACAAATAACTTTATCTATAAGATAATAAATATATTATAGACCAACAAAACTTTACATTTGTAACAGTATAATTTTAAATCATTCATATTTTTTAGAAATAATGTTATACATTTTTTTCCCAATGATAACCATGTGTACTAAAAATACTCCATTAGTTAATTCTATAAACAATTTTAATCCAATAAATTTATAGCCATGTAATCATTATTTCAAAATTTGATTAAAGATAATTGCACATATATATTGTTTTATGTCAAACTAAAGGGTCTCTCCTTCCCTCGTGTTTCAATTAATTGATCGAATAAACCTGGGATTGTTATGAGAAAGTAATTATAGTAATTACTTCAGTAAATTCGCACTTCTCTTAAAAATAACGTATTGTTACAAAATTTGAAAACGTAATCAATATATAAAGGAACCACAATTGTTTTTACTACTAAAAATGAAACAAATTGTAAGTATAATTATTATTTTTTCATATTAACTTATCATCTTGAATCTATAGAATAATTTTCATTATTAGTAATGGAAATATTATTGCAGACTTTTTTAAAATTAAAATACCATCAAAAGTAATTAGTAACTAAATCAAATAATTGTACAAATTAAAATTAAATGTTTAATATTGTTGCCGTAACACAGTCAGGAGAGGGGTGAAAAGCTGAGTTATTTACTAAAAAATTATACTTGAACCTATTTGAACAAAAAAAAGGCTATCTAAAATAATTTTATTATGAAATAATAAAACTAATCTCTTTAATTCCATGCACCCTCGTAAAAATTGTAGGTTTTCTACTGATTAAGACTGTTTCTACGTGTAAAAGTTCAATTCATTTTTATACACTTCAAAAGAGTTAGTTATATTATTTTAAAATGACTTGGGAATAATGTGCTGGTTGATTTTTTAACATAGAAACAATTGTTTATATTTTTCCATGTAAACGTGTTTATCTAATTATGTGAATTTATAAACACAAAAATAATTTTGTCATCACTCAGTGCTGGATTGTTAAGGTGTAATAAAGTGTGAAATTATTTTTCAACGTCTTACTCCATTTTGAAAAAATTCTCTTTAAAAACTTTTCAAGCGGATCATTAAGTCTTAGAAAAAGACACTATGAATAATTCAACTCCTATGTATGAAACGTATAGTTTCATCGAGTGTATTGAAAGTAAGTAGATAATTTTTTATATAACAATTAAACGAAAATTATTCATTTAAATTACTAACAATGTGATAATTTTATCGTATATTATAATTTTAGATTCTACTATGCCTGTAATGAAGGTTTCCAAAAGCTTGAAACACACCATTATGAATTGGATAAAGCCATTGACGTTTCAGGAAAAAGTAAGTTTCAAAATTATATTTTATCCAACTATATTATATTATATATATATTGATCGAATTAATATTTTCAGGTGGAGTTGCACAAATCTATTTATTCTATGATGGAATGGTTAAATACAATTTATCAAATTATATCGTCTCTCGGATCAGAGTTGATCCGAGTTGATAAAACAACTGCAAGGGCCAGACTAATAAATTTGCGCCATTTCATGCAGAAAATCAAAATTAAACAGCATGAAAAAGATTGGATAATTAAAGCGTGCAAAAAAATTATTAAAAAGTTGGATTATCTAGATTCAATAATTATGGTTCATAAATGGGCCTCTGACATTCAAACTAAGTGGGTTAAAATTTGTGCGATGGCAATGAATGTAACTATTTTTCAGTATTTGACTTACAATATTTTAATTTATATCAATTATTTCAGTTGTGAAATATGTATAATTATTAAAGTAATAAAAATTATTTTTAGCTCGAAAAGATACTTTTAAAAATGTTGACGGATGATGGGAAACAGTTGAATGAAGTTTCAGCCGATCAGTCGAAAACAGCGGCTGTTTCTATTGTGGTTAATTGATCAGTTTTTATATTTTTCCATAATTAGTGCCTTCAAATTCTTCAATTTAAAATTATTATCTCAACAAATTATTAATATTATTTTATACGTGTTATTTACAATCACCAAGACTTTGTAGCTGAACTTACAGTGATATGATTATTTTTCATCGTTTGATGTGTAATGCTAACAAGTGCTGAATTTTTTATTAATTTATTTCTATAATTGATAACTTTATGTAATTTTATGTATTATAAACACACTCTGTGTAATTATTGAAATTTTATAATTTCTTACTGTATTATCATTAAATAAATTTTCTATTGAAGTATCTTGTTATGTTTTTATTAAAATTAAATATTATTTAATAAATATTCTACATTATAAAGTACGTTACATTTAAAGTAATAATTTAAATAATCTATCTAATACTATGATGCAATTAATGTATACTTATTTTTGATTATTGTAATCTTGAATTTAATTTGATAAATTTTAATAATTTAGACTGAACTAAGAATTTGATTTTTAGTGATGAACGGTTTACATTTGTTAAAGTAGTAAATACGAATAATCGCCTATTGTCTTTGTTTTGATAAAAATAAAAACCCAAATATTAATCAAAGACAATTATTGTATTCCATTACAACTTAAAAATCTAAAGTAAATGATTCCAATGATCATTAGTGAATAGTAAATACAGGTGAATTCGTATTTCAATAATTGAAGTTTATTATTATATGTAATATTTTAATATTACAGATAAGCCGAATAATGTCTATTGATAGATGTCTATAAAAATTCTTTAAATTGTATTTATGTGTCGTATAAATCATAGCTAGAAACCGAATTAATTTTGGATTTTGTCAATTTTTTTATATCTAGTAAATTAGTTCCTATATATCGGTTTTTATAACGTTTTACATCTGTTAAAGTATTAAATATATACAATGGCTTGTTGTCATTGTTTTGTTAAAAAAAGACCCATATATTAATCAAAGACAATTAATGTATTCTACTACAGCTTAAAAATTTGAAGTGACTATTCCCATGGTATAATGGTGTTATTATGAAAGGTGTACTGTTAATTTATGTAACTTATAATAAATTCATTTAAGCAGATACTAAAGTATTCAACAATTCTAAAAATAATAAACGTTATTATAATTTTGCAGGTATTTTCTTGAGTCATAAGAAAAAAAATTACAATTGTAACATTAAAACTTATTAGTCAGCTGGAATTATTGTACACAATATAAGATCTAAACACTGAGTATGTGCCTTTTTTTTTTTAAATAAGATAGCTGCATATTTTTCAATGTGAACGTTTTTTTTTTGTTATAATTGTTGTTTGGAATTCATTAATAAAATAAAAATTATTTATTAAAAAACGTGTTAAATATGTACTTATTAAGTATAAATATTAGGTAGATATCTATCAAAATAAAAGAAAAAAATTTATCGATATCTCAATTAAAAGATTATAAGTTCAACAAATTCATTAAGATAATTGAAAATTCAAAAATCAACATAATAAAAAAAGTCTGGTGTTATTTTAAATGATTAAAATTTATTAAATCTTAGGTAAGTAGTCAAATTCCAAATTATATATTATTTGACAAATTTATCTATGATGTTATCTTCTATAGAAGAAAACATGCGACATTAAAATATTCAATATGATTTTCTAACTCTATTATATTTATATATATTCTAATTTACGATAAGTTATAATTTAAAAGAGTATGACACAAATGAAAGGTTGTTATTATTGGTTAGGAGCCAGTCATTTGTTTTGGCTTTCCAGAAAAAAAATTCCTAAGAGTCATGTGTATTATACGGCTTATGTTCAAACTTATTTTGTGACTAAAGAAATGTTTGTTTTTAGGACTTATAATAATACATCAAATAAATGTTTTACTTTGAGCAATTACATATTCTACTGAATGCATAAAAGTTGCTACTATTTTGAAACGGAAGTCTCTAAACTACCGCAAAAACAATAAAATTTCATAGTTTTTTTGTTACTACCCAAGCTATTTCCATTAAAATATTATAACTCAATAGTATCAATGTATAAATGTTGATTCCTCTATAAAAGTATATCCTCCTCTAAAATAAAAGACATTCACAAAAAAAGTTTCCTAAATAAAAGTACTTTTCACTAAACTTTTTTCTCTTTTATGAAAATAAACAAATAACTTTATCTATAAGATAATAAATATATTATAGACCAACAAAACTTTACATTTGTAACAGTATAATTTTAAATCATTCATATTTTTTAGAAATAATGTTATACATTTTTTTCCCAATGATAACCATGTGTACTAAAAATACTCCATTAGTTAATTCTATAAACAATTTTAATCCAATAAATTTATAGCCATGTAATCATTATTTCAAAATTTGATTAAAGATAATTGCACATATATATTGTTTTATGTCAAACTAAAGGGTCTCTCCTTCCCTCGTGTTTCAATTAATTGATCGAATAAACCTGGGATTGTTATGAGAAAGTAATTATAGTAATTACTTCAGTAAATTCGCACTTCTCTTAAAAATAACGTATTGTTACAAAATTTGAAAACGTAATCAATATATAAAGGAACCACAATTGTTTTTACTACTAAAAATGAAACAAATTGTAAGTATAATTATTATTTTTTCATATTAACTTATCATCTTGAATCTATAGAATAATTTTCATTATTAGTAATGGAAATATTATTGCAGACTTTTTTAAAATTAAAATACCATCAAAAGTAATTAGTAACTAAATCAAATAATTGTACAAATTAAAATTAAATGTTTAATATTGTTGCCGTAACACAGTCAGGAGAGGGGTGAAAAGCTGAGTTATTTACTAAAAAATTATACTTGAACCTATTTGAACAAAAAAAAGGCTATCTAAAATAATTTTATTATGAAATAATAAAACTAATCTCTTTAATTCCATGCACCCTCGTAAAAATTGTAGGTTTTCTACTGATTAAGACTGTTTCTACGTGTAAAAGTTCAATTCATTTTTATACACTTCAAAAGAGTTAGTTATATTATTTTAAAATGACTTGGGAATAATGTGCTGGTTGATTTTTTAACATAGAAACAATTGTTTATATTTTTCCATGTAAACGTGTTTATCTAATTATGTGAATTTATAAACACAAAAATAATTTTGTCATCACTCAGTGCTGGATTGTTAAGGTGTAATAAAGTGTGAAATTATTTTTCAACGTCTTACTCCATTTTGAAAAAATTCTCTTTAAAAACTTTTCAAGCGGATCATTAAGTCTTAGAAAAAGACACTATGAATAATTCAACTCCTATGTATGAAACGTATAGTTTCATCGAGTGTATTGAAAGTAAGTAGATAATTTTTTATATAACAATTAAACGAAAATTATTCATTTAAATTACTAACAATGTGATAATTTTATCGTATATTATAATTTTAGATTCTACTATGCCTGTAATGAAGGTTTCCAAAAGCTTGAAACACACCATTATGAATTGGATAAAGCCATTGACGTTTCAGGAAAAAGTAAGTTTCAAAATTATATTTTATCCAACTATATTATATTATATATATATTGATCGAATTAATATTTTCAGGTGGAGTTGCACAAATCTATTTATTCTATGATGGAATGGTTAAATACAATTTATCAAATTATATCGTCTCTCGGATCAGAGTTGATCCGAGTTGATAAAACAACTGCAAGGGCCAGACTAATAAATTTGCGCCATTTCATGCAGAAAATCAAAATTAAACAGCATGAAAAAGATTGGATAATTAAAGCGTGCAAAAAAATTATTAAAAAGTTGGATTATCTAGATTCAATAATTATGGTTCATAAATGGGCCTCTGACATTCAAACTAAGTGGGTTAAAATTTGTGCGATGGCAATGAATGTAACTATTTTTCAGTATTTGACTTACAATATTTTAATTTATATCAATTATTTCAGTTGTGAAATATGTATAATTATTAAAGTAATAAAAATTATTTTTAGCTCGAAAAGATACTTTTAAAAATGTTGACGGATGATGGGAAACAGTTGAATGAAGTTTCAGCCGATCAGTCGAAAACAGCGGCTGTTTCTATTGTGGTTAATTGATCAGTTTTTATATTTTTCCATAATTAGTGCCTTCAAATTCTTCAATTTAAAATTATTATCTCAACAAATTATTAATATTATTTTATACGTGTTATTTACAATCACCAAGNTTATCTCAACAAATTATTAAAATTACTTTATACGTGTTATTTACAATTTTTTGTCAATCACCATGACTTTGTAACTGAACTTACAGTGATATGATTATTTTTCATCGTTTGATGTGTAATGCTAACAAGTGCTGAATTTTTTATTAATTTATTTCTATAATTGATAACTTTATGTAATTTTATGTATTATAAACACACTCTGTGTAATTATTGAAATTTTATAATTTCTTATTGTATTATCATTAAATAAATTTTCTATTGAAGTATCTTGTTATGTTTTTATTAAAATTAAATATTATTTAATAAATATTCTACATTATAAAGTACTTTACATTCAAAATTCTTTAAATTATATTTATGTGTCGTATAAATCATAACTAGAAACCGAAATAATTTTGGATTTAGTCAATTTTTCTTACATCTAGTAAATTAGTTCATATATATCGGTTTCTTTTAGTACATAATGTAAAACTATTGCAGAAATAAAAAATATTATGAGACCGCCTTTGAAACCTTAATTGAAGTTAAAATTTGACACTAAAAAGTTTAAATGCTGTTTAGGTTTTATAAGCGATTTTAATTATTAATTATCTTTACAAATTTTTGAAAAATATTCGATTTAGGCTAACTAACTTAGTATATATAGTATAACTTTTCAAAAAACTGAAATAATTTCTGTTCATACTGATTATTTTATTACTGATTAGCAGTTATTAGATGAATTATGTCTAATAATCATAGTAAATAGTAGTATGAACACTTTGCAATAGATTAAATTGTTACCTAATAAAGAAGACTGTTATTTAAGTGTCATTTAATTTTATAAATAACATTTGATTATTAAAAATAAAATAAAATTTGGAAGACGATTGATTTACTGTAGTTCAACATCTATCTCTTGTAAATGAATAATTACTAAACATTTTTGGACATTAACTTTTAAAAATGTTTGCCAAAACTGTATTTGTTGATTTTAAGCTCCTGATCATTATAAAATAATCAATATGCTATAAAATTTAACCAAGTTATAATAAACCGAAAAGTTGTCTCCAAAAGCTAAAGATAACTCCCGTTCTTTCAAAGACGGCTTTAACAAGTACTATAAAAAAAATAACTGTAATATTTTCTCTTGTTTCTCTTTGATTCAAACAGATTATTGTCAAAGTCGATACCGTCGCGGTATACCCTAAATACCTTTTTTTTTTTTATCTTTTGCGAATTTTTAGTAAATGTAATATCTATTCGACTGCTCATAATATATTATACATACCATGTACCGAAATTGCATTTTAATCGCTCAACCCTCGACTTTCGCTTATGTCCGTGTATACCTATACACGTTAAAAACATATCCATGTGCGCTTGCACGCGGCGGATATCATAATCTCGTAAAACGTCGACTGTCGAGGGTAGCCGCTGGAATTCCGGTGCAGAGTCGCTGGTAACAGGTGGTATGAGTATCGTATATGAAAACGTAGAAAAGTTTCGAATTTTTGTTTGAAAAATATATAAAAAAAAAAAAACACATGAACGTTTTGACTTAGTTCTATACAGGTAACGGATAAAAAAATTAAATACAAAACCGTTTCCGAGAGAAAAAGTAACATGGTAAGCCGATACAATGTGATATGTTATTAAAATAATAACGCCATTAAAGGAAATTCTAGTGTAGGTACCGGACGGTGCAGCGGCTGAGATGGATGCTACCGCGGTAATTTAACATCATTAGTCAATAAGACAGCTCTCACATGGATCTCTTAGCCCAACGGACCTCTGCCAGGTCTGTATTATGGCGAGTACATATTACAGTGTTCGTGTCAGGTTCAACCGTTTTGATGAGTTACAATAAGCAGCCGCGGTCGAGCTAAAAAAAGGGTCTTTTATTATTATTACTATATACGCAATTAAATTCCTCTAAAGGCACACGTATACTTAAAAATATAAACTACATGTGTTCGTTGGTCGTTAATTTTTTATCAAATTCGTATTACTCCGTGAGCTATGCACGAGTATATTTCTGGATAATTTTGCTTGTGAAACTGATACAGTTCGCTTGTTTAAGTACGTCGTACGATAATCATTCACGTGTTGCCAATAACCACAATTGTTATACATTTTGCATTGTTGTCGTTGTGGTTATATCATTTCCACCCGTTGCACTCTTTTTATTTTCGACTACACCAAGTCGACAATAACGATAACATCAGAGTCGTTGCCGAATAAAAATTTTGTTTGTTTTTATGCATTCATCGTTACGAAAAAAAAGATTCTCATTTGATATTAAAATACAATTAATTAATTACTTGGACGTTTCGAAATGACAAATCGGTCACGGGATACAAATACGACAACAGATTAAGATCATATTTCTCGAGTTAATTTATAAGAGAACTAAATGAAATAGGAATTTAGTTTTGTCAAACTTTGACAATGTTTGGAGAATTGTATGTAAAAGTGTGTTCGGTAAGTTGGGCGTCTTAGCAACACAACGCCGTTTGAGAAAAATATGACATAACTTTTTTATTTTCTTTCGGAAAATATTCTTATTTGTCAACATTATTCACATAAATTAGCGTTCAGTACGCTAAAAAGTGTCTTCGTGTTTAAACGAAATCACAGGATTTGACCATTTAAAAACATATATAGAGAAACTTTTTGGAGTAAACTGTTCCCGATAATATTTTAAGATAGTTATTAAACACTAATTTACACAATTTGCCTATTGTAAATGACGAGTGGGATCACTAGTATTCGTGCACAGATTTGACGGGCATAACTATGTCTGCTTTAAGCCAATTCGTATAATACGAATGTGTTGAAACAGTATTGTATAAATGATGAGTACACATAATATACAGATTATTGAAGCTTCAAAAAAGCTTTGTGTCGTGCGTTGCAGATGATTCGTATTAATAACCTGATAATCGTACAAAACGAAGTACATTCGTTATGAGGGCGAGAAAAAGTCCCTAGTGTATAATGTTAACAATTTGACTATATCAAACCGACGTGTGATTTATGACCTGACTTAATACATAGTTCATCTGATATAAAAAACCATGTGTATGATTTTACCATCAACACTTTCAAATCTTGACAATCGATTGGAAAGAGCTGAACAAAAGAAGATGCCACTTACAAAATTGTTTAATTCGATATTGTTAGTATAGTGTAATTTTACATTAAGTAATTATTTAATAACAAATCGAATACTTGTTTAAATTTAAATTTATTATTACACATTTGTTAAGTGCACAAAACTAACATGTTTAACGTACAAAAAATTTAAAAAAATAATTCTATTGTGTCATATTATATTTATTTTGGTTTATATAGTTTAATGTATAATTTACTAATTGATCTTAAAATTTTTATTTTTTGGTCCTTATAATTTGAATTTTTTATATTTTATTTCTAGACAACAATTGGATTGAATATTTACAAATAACATTAGTATACACTGAAATAAATATTATTTATCTGAATTCAATTTCGTTTTTTTCTCTAGTGTTAATTTTTTTGAATAAAGGGGAAAGTTATACACTTTTGAATGTACACAAGAAAATTATGAAAATATAATTCAAATACAGTTTACTTAAATGTATTAATACAATTTTAATATTTATAAATTAAACTTCGACATAAGCAACGCGCTCTTTACGAAAACATTCAAACGAAAACGTACAATAGCTAAATTCAGATGGTTGTAGTGTAGTTGCTAACTGTGCTTCTTTCAAAACTACTTTTTTCTGGAGGTATTTAAAAATATCAGTGGGTCATATTACACAAAATAATAATTGTTTATAAAAATTACCTATGTCTGTTATGATTGTGGACAATGTAAGTAAATAAAAAACGGTAGCACAGTGTAGTCGTGGGACAATATGGGCGAGGCATAATTGAAACAAGTATAGATGACATTTGAATATGATTAAAATCACTATCATATGTCACTTTTCGATGCAAATCTGTAGATAGTGTTTAATTTTAAGAAATTGGTCGATTATTCCTAAAGCAAAATTAATTGTTAAAAATGTTTATTCTACTTCGGCTGCCATTTGCATATAGAAAATAGGTCGTCGGTACAAATATTTTTTTGAACTTCTAGTACTTAAAATAAGCTTTATTTTAATATATATATATATATATATATTATAGACACAGATTTTTAAAAGTTAAGTTGATAAAGTTCTACTTTTTATACAAATTTTCAACCTTTCAAAAAAATTTCTTTTATGTTTGAGGAGACAAAACTATTAAAATGAGTATAAATTTTTAGTTAATGTTAGTTAGATTCATGAAAATTTTATATTTATTAATGAACTCATTACTATGGCAAACCCTTATAAGGTATTTTAAAACAAACAAAAAATAAAATAAAATTTGAACACAAAAAAAAAATGTCTTTAACTAGGGCAGCCATTTGCATAAAAGAAATAGGTCGTCGGGACAATTTTTTTTTTAATTCATAATTTGTTACATAAGCTTAAATTTGACATATGTTTTAAAAATGCAGTGTTTCCTGACAATTTTTAAAACTTAAGTTGAAAAAGTTGAGTTTTGTAAAAAAATTGGTATTTTCAATCACACTCTGTGGGCAGTAAAGGATCAGATTTTCAAAAATATTATGTCAAATAAAAGGGAATTACTTAAGGTTTAAATATAAAAAAAAATTATTTTGATTTGTTTATTTTTCAATAAGTTATAACAATTTTTAGAAAAAAAGTGAAAAAAATGTTGAAATTTACCGATTTTAAAAATTGTAATTTTTTGGAGGATTTTCACCATTTACGGGGAATAAGGGAAAAATTTTCAATTTTTGAGGTCCATGTCTTCAACTAATTACGATTTGTAATCTTACGTAAATAAATAGACACATTTTGGTGAAATTTATATCTTTTCAGTTTGGTATCGGATCTAATAATATGTATTATTAAGAGTAAAATTTATGAATTACCGAATTTGTTTTATATGATTACTAAAATCCATCAAGAAATAGCTAACCCACATTTTAGCTTAGAACCAATCAAGGGGACCGAGTTTTAGTCATTAAAATTTTGCCCCTCCCATGTAAAAAATAGTTCCGGTGCCCTAGATTATTTTGTTTATTTTTATTCGCTGCGAATGGTAAAAATATAAATTCTGTGCATTAATATTTAATAAGATTATTGTATATTGTAAAATAAAATACAAATCATGTATAAAAGGTTAATTAAATCATAATACCCAAATATTTTTTATTATTATTAAATGAGATTACACTTAATGTATTAAATAATCATTTTGTATAATATAATTAAATAAAAGACAGCCTTACTATTGAAAGCAAACCGAAAATGCAATTAACTGAAATATTAAATCTCATATATATATATATATATATATATATATTTTTTAAATAATGTAGATAATGTTAATTACTGATAAATATTGATAATATTTTACAATCCTATATGTAAAAAGTATGTAATTTGTATAAATTATCGTTGATTTATTTAATATCCACTGGAAAATGTAAAAAAATATCTAGAAGCATTCAATTTTTTATAATAATTATTTACTATAGAATATAATATGAAATATATTTCGGGCAAAGCAATTCAGCGATTTAAGTATATTTACATTTTTGCAACAAAATATGTATGAACAGCATAAAAATATGCAGCGCCCGGTGGTATTCACGCGGGTTTTTTAACGTTCGGTGTTTTATTTTGTCTTAAGTCTTTAGCTATGCCGAGGATAAGGAATGAGGTGAGTGGACTGTATGTTAGAATGTAGAATGAATTTTACAAAATATAATTATAACAATTACATGTATTATACAAGAAATATAAAATCTTATGTACACCAATGAGGATGGGGGAGACACTTTATACTAATGCAACTAAGACGATGATATAATCAAATAATAAATAATACAAGTGAGTCTTAGAAAGATAGATGAACAAACATTATACTTATCGACTAAATGAAACGGCTGATGATAATGTTGAATATTGAAAGGATCAATTGAAGTCGAATGCAAGTAGCTGACCAATGTGTACAATATGCTCTGAACGGTATTATGATGTATCTCAGAAAATATATAGACCTAAACTGAGATAAACTGAGGGCACCGGGTACGACAATCGCAAAAATGATATTTTTTTTTACAGTAAAACGAATACAAAATTACTGGCTCGCAAACGACATAGAGCTTATAGCAAAAGATGGCGGCGATAATGCTGACAAAGAGAGAAGACCGTCAACAACTCGATGTAAAACAACGGTAACATGAATAATGAACAACACATTTTCTTGACAGCATATTCGATCGATGTGTATCCAATAAAATATATTCAGAATAATTTAAAATAGTTTTATATACAGATAAAAAATTAAACATAAAACAACATTTAATTTAATTTATACAAAAACAAATATATTAGAAATATCAATAAAAATACTATATGCTTTACAATGAAATATATATAATCATAACACAATTATTTAAACTTTACTTTTCAGTAAAATATGTCATACAACAGCAACTTGTGTCAAAAATAAAAGATTAGTGAGATATTTATATAATTTATAAAGTCGGTGGTTTGTTTAAATAGGTAAGTTTATAAATATTGAAAATTAGGAAATGTCGAAATTCGTATTTATCGATATAATGTGGATAATTACAAAAATTGGCTGAATTATAATTTAACAATAATAGTAATCTGCACATTCTGGATACTTGAGATGTTTTCTGCTCGTATAAAGTTAGTTGTCTTTAGATAAGAATTTCGTGTTCATGTCGAAAAATCGACCGAAAAACGCAGTTATCGAATCGTGTCTTTCGTCGATATAATTGTGTTGAATTTCCATGTTGAGATCGAATAATTTTCCAAATTATTAACTAATTTTTTAGTACTAACTAGAAAATTAATTAATCAACATTAACTACAATTGTAGTTTACCTGTAGAAATTAAATTAATTTACCTCGTTTCGACTTGTAGATTTAGGTATGTGCAGTGCTATGTTGGGAGCAATACTTCTCAGCAGGTCGAAGAGTAACGTTATTTGTCGTTGGCTAAAATATCAGAAAAAAAATAGAATTAATGATCTAGTAAACTAAAAATTCATTAGGACTTTTAGTCTAACCATCGAACAAAGAACATATAAGCTCTTGTGGAAGCCAACCAGTCATGAAGTCTCTGTTATATTTTTTATATTGTTTAAATTTATATTTTTTTACTTTCATTTTTTTTATTGAGTGAATTTCATTGACACAATGGACACTTTTCCTATTTTTTCGTCTATGGTGCTTGCTTATTTTTTTATTCCTATTTCAATTATTCAAGATCTCGCTTAGTGGTATTTTAGTTTTAATATTTTTTATATTTTTGGACGATGGACTTTTTAAGCAGAAAAAAACTAAGAAGTCGAAAACTAAATCAATTAGTACATCGATTTCGACAACAGACACCAATGATATACCTATTTTGACAAATATTTTATCACTTCAAAAGTCTACAGAGACATCCATACAAATTACGACTGTTGAAACCGACGAAAACATTTTTGAGAATAATACACCCGACAATTCCATTGAAACTAACCTGAACAGTGCTTGTTTGAATATATCACACCACCACTTACCGAACAATGACTTTACTAACGATGTCACCCTCTGTCAGCTCCAAAGCGTTACAGAGGTGTACGAGAACAACATTTCGACTCAAATAAGTCACTCGACTGAATCAATTCAATCACATACACCAGATTTACCAGTAACACTTCGCAAATTAAACATAACTTAGATAATATCTATAAATAATAGCTTCAATAAAACTAGCTCTCGTGATATTCCAAAGTACTTATGGAATAAAAGACACTTCCTGTTTTAAAAATTTGGTGACGGAATTCTCTTGGACTATGGTAATTAAATTAATACTCTTTGTTAATCTTTTATGTTTTTAATGTTAACTATTATTTTAGAATCATTTTATTGTGTGTGCCCTGAAATGTTGAGCAAACATATTGCAAAAAGGTTTAAGGGTCACAATGTAGCAATGAACCCATTTTGTGGCGCCGGAGGAAACGCAATACAATTAGCAATGAAATATGAAAAAGTCATAGCAATAGACATTGACCCGAACAAATTGGAATTTGCTAAAAAAAATGCAGAAATTTACGGTGTGAGAGATAAAATTAATTTCATTATGGGCAACTTTTTTGCTATAGCTAATGATTTAAAAAAATACAAGCCTGAAGTAATTGTAACTTCAACTCCATGGGGAGAACCATCGTATAAAAACCATAAAACATACAGTTTGGAGAAAAATATGTGTAGTGAATACGACGGTGGCGGTCGAACGATCTTCGAATTGGCCCAAAGTATTGCTCCAAACGTAACACTACACATACCTAAGAGTACTGTTCGAAATGAAGTAAGTTTCTATTTCATACACAATACATATAACATCACTTAATATTATCAATTTATTTTATAGCTGTTCAAATTAGGAAAATACTTTAATAACAACATAGAAATACAGAATAACTTTATCAATGGAAAACTGGATTCCATCACCACATTTTTGGTAGATTCAATAACATGAATTCAAAACGCAAACAAACTAATATAAAACTCTTCAGTCAAAAAAGAAAACAATGCTCGACATGATCAAATTTTGCGATTCAACTGACATAGACCATTACTAATATAGACTGTTACATATTTTGATTTCCAGTAATTAATGATTAACAAATATAACAAATTCACCGATTTCGACAATCATATTTACCTTATAACTCTTATATTTTGCCTCAGTTATAATTGCAGGATGACCATTTTATCTTTAATGATAAATTCAGACAAGTATACAACACTTGTTATTTACATTTTTGGTGCTCACCAGTTATTTTTTTTCTTATTATTTTTATTTGTTATATATTTTCATTCTTTGATTTATTTTTTATTGTTCATTAATTTTTTAAAAATATTTTTCATAATAAAAACATGATTTTTTTAATGTTATATGTGCCTTTGAATTTGTATTTCTATTACACAATTTTTATTTTATGATTGTTATTCATTTCTAACTTTTCTATTTGTTTTCTCACAATTGTTCATTGTTGACGTGTCTTAATAAATTAGTTGTATTGTAAAACAGATAATTAGTTCAAAAAAAAAATGTATTAATCATTTTAAATGCAAAAATATAAAAAAATGAAAATTCCTTCTTTTAAAATAAAAGACAACGAAATTTCCTTGTTTATTTTAGTATGTATATGAAATAATAATAAACACATTTTTATACATTATTTAAGTTATTTTTTAAAATATAGAGTACTATAAGTTAAAAAAATATTTGACCCGACTTATTATCATCTATGTGCAAATGGCTGCGATAGTTAAAACAATTTTAAACTTTCAACGTAGATCACTATTATTAATATAAAAATAGATGCAATAGACAATTTTTTTTATAAACATTTCATACATTATATTTTTTCCGACTTATTTTTTTAGATATCAGATAATTTCTCCTTATACAGAAGGGTTCAACATAAAATATACATATAAAAAAACCCAGCACAGGGAGTTCGCGGCACAGTGGTGACGTGGCATAGTTGGATCAAGTATAATGATATCTGACAGTGATTAAAATTACTATAAAAAGAAAAACGCTTCGATGCAAATCTTTAGATAGTGTTTAATTTTAAAAATTGGTGGATTATTCCAAAAGCTTCATGAACTGCTAGTTCCTTATTAATATCCTGATTAAGATAAAGTATGTCGAATGAATAAGGGATATTAAAAAATATTATTTCTCATAAAAAAATTGTGTTGATCCATACACATTTATAATAAGTTATAGCATTATAAAGTTAAAAATGTAAAAAATAAAATTGAGAATTTTCACACAATAATAGCATTTGGCAGCCATTTTCACCGTGAAGATAAAATAAAGTCCGAAATTATTTTTTTACATAATAAAGTAGATTACATTAGCTTTAATTTAAGATATATATAAAAGTGTCAGACTTTCCGGAACACTTTCAAAATTTAAGTTGAAAAAGTCAATTTCTTGTGAAAAAGTTGTCATTTTGAATCCCCCACTGTAGGCAGGTAAAAAGTCAGATTTACAAAAAAAATATACCAAATGATAGGTAGAGACATCAAGCATCTATAAAAAAAAGAATTATTTTGATATGTTTATTTTTGAAAAAGTTACGGCAGCTTTTAGTAAAAAAAATTGAAAACATTTTGAAAATGTTAAATAAATAAATAAATTTTTCAATGTAATATAGTATTCAAGATCATAAATTTGAAATAATGCCATCACTCATTAAAAATTCCCCAGTTTAACCACTTTTTATATTAGATATATCTTAGTCTATTTTAAGGTTAAAAAATATGTGCATTTCCCACTTTTGATTCGTGTTTACATGAACAAAAAACTGGTACTTAAGCTAATAACTGATGCCGTTATCATATACTTTTTCTAGTGAACATAAATAAAAGGTAACACTTGAATATTCAAAATTTTATTTTTATTTTTAAAATGTGGATTATCCAAACATTTTGTAGTTACATATATATATATATATTTATTTAAGTGACATTACAAAGTAGTAAATTTATGTATATATGTATATGTATAAGACTTACTTGAAAATACTTTCTAAAGCCATAACGATTAAATAAGCTTAAAAGTATGCGTGCAATGATCATTTGTGCATTGAATCTTTACAAGTAATTTCATACTATAACATATCTTAATTTTTAGCTCGTGGGTCTAATCCCTTAAATATGCTAGTTATGTGCCATAACTAGCATAGTTTCACCTATGTATTATTGTCTATGTATTTCATTTTAACCTAGATTTTTTTGGTTACTTTTTTATTTATCAATACTCGTTATTTACTAATTAGTAATAATATCAAAAATTAGAGGTGATATTAAGAAAATCTAATTGTAGATGTGAAATCAGCACATAACAATGATCTAGAAATGTATATATTTTTATAATAATTCCTTGTAGACCACCAGTATATTTATTCATGATTAACATAATTTTTTTTCATTAAGCCCTTCAAAATATATATAAATATAATTTAAAATATAAATTAATATCAGGACAATATATTTTTTGGAAAACTCGTTCCATTTAACAAACAAAAAAAAACATCATAGTAAAATTAATACATTCTCAGCTTTGCATCGAAGCTAAAATAATAGGATAGCAATGATATATCTAGAATAGTTAGTAACAGCTAGTTATTAACTTTACAGATGTGCCATCTACCGTACAAAAAACATATTACATTTTCACAATTGCAATCACTTAAACAGAAACGCATTTTATTTATTTATTATATAAAAATTATTTACTATTAAAAGTTGAAGAAAACAATAAATTATAACCATAACAGATGACTAAAAATTAATTTAATAACTTGGATTACATATAATTATTGTATCATATCAATTACAGCAGAACATTAGTTATTAGATTACCAACTGAAATTAATGAATTAGGTGTGCAAACCAATAATATTTGTTTGCAAAATGCACATTATTTTGAAAAATACCTAAAAATTAAACTTAAAGGCAAAAACAAATGGGTATTGAATTCTAAATTTTCATAATTTTAATTTACAAAAAATTTGTTCCTGAAATCATAACATTTATTAAAATTTTTTGGAATATTTTAAGTTTTGGAAATACGATCCTTAACAAAAACCCAGTACAGTGGGGATGTGTCATAATTGGGTCAAGAATAATGATATCTGACAGTGATTAAAATCACTATCATAAAAAACGCTTCAATATAAATTTATAGATAGTGTTTAATTTTAAAACATTGATGGATTATTCCAAAAGCTACATTTTTATAATTTTGTGATGATGTGCATTTTTTCTATGTTTGTACATAAAAATTTTCTTCTCTCAATAATCGACTTTAATGATCAATATGTAATAAGAACCCAATTTTAATTTATTTAAACTTATATAATTACTATTAACAGTAAATTTATGAGAAAAGCTCAAAATTTTGTTAAAATAATTTCCTTATTATTATATAAATTGGCTGAAATAATGGTAACTAAGGATAATTTTCTGTATAAAAAGTAAAAAACAATATAGCTTGAATTCAGTTCGTTTTGAATTACCGCCCGTGTTTTTCCATAGTGATAATTACGTACCGATTTTTATACGCTTTTTAACAGTATTAATTTCGTTTAAACATAAATTTTTCGCAAACTAAATTTATCGAAACAATGGATTCATTTCTTATTTGTTCGGCTATGGCGATTGCTTATTTCTTTATTCCTGTTCCATTTATACAGGATCTCACTTTAGGTGGAATTTTAGTATTCTCGTTTCTCATATACTTGAACAATGAACTTTTCAAGGAGAAAAAAACTGCATCTCTTATTGGAAATTCAACTATGGATAGTAAATCTACTTTGATTGCAAGTCCAAATGCTATGCCTATTTTGGCAGATATTTCAACTACAGGCCGAAAATTTACAGATGCATCAGCACAAACTGTTGCCGTTGAAACCGAAAAAAACATTTTTTCAAACAATAATACAACTGACAATTCATTTGAAACCGACCTACCAAATAACGATTATGCCGACACTGACTCGCTCTGTCAGCTTCAAAACGCTACAGAGGAGAAGAATATTTCAACCCAAATATGTAACTCGGCTGAATCAACTCAATTCCATACACCGGAGTCCGCTTTAAATGATAGCACAACATCAATTAAACTTAATTACAACATTAATAGCTCCAATAATACTCGCCCTCGTTATGTCCCAAATTACTTGTGGGACAAGAGACACTTTCTGTTTACAAAATTTGATGACGGAATTCTCTTGGATTATGGTAATAAAAGTTATACTTAGGTAATCTCTAATTGTTTAATGTTAACTATAAAAATTGTTTTAGAATCATTTTATTCTATGTGCCCTGAAATGTTGAGCAAACATATTGCAAAAAGGTGTAAGGGTCACAATGTAGCAATGAACCCATTTTGTGGCGCCGGAGGAAACGCAATACAATTAGCAATGAAATATGAAAAAGTCATAGCAATAGACATTGATCCGAAAAAATTGGAATTTGCTAAAAAAAATGCAGAAATTTACGGTGTGAGAGATAAAATTAAGTTCATTATGGGCGACTTTTTTGCTATAGCTAATGATTTAAAAAAATACAAGCCTGAAGTAATTGTAACTTCAACTCCATGGTACATAAACCACCGAATATACAATTCGAAGAAAAACATTTGCACTGACTACGAAAAAGGAGGACGAGCAATCCTCAAATTGGCCAGAAGAATTGCTCCTAACGTTGCAATGCACTTACCAAAAAGTACCAGACGAAATGAAGTAAGTTTCTCTATTTCTACACGGTGCATATTACATTAGTTAATATTATCAATTTATTTTATAGCTGTTCAAATTAGGAAAGTACTTTGATAACAATATAGAAATCCAAAAAAATTTTATCAACGGAAAGCTGGATTCTATCACAGCATATTTTGGAAAATTTTACAATATGAACGCATATTATACACAAACTGTTATAAAATTATTCAATCGAAATAAAAAACATAATTAATTTCAAAATAATATTCAAATAAATAATAAAAATAATATGACATTATTAATATGAAAATTAAAATATATTCTTAAATAATTGTATCATATTAAATATTATATTTTATATATTATATTGTATAAACCTAATAAATATTAAATTTTCTTTATAACACTATTAATGTTTTATTACTTTAGTTTAATTTATAAAATTGTCACATATTAAAAACTGCTTTTAATACTATTGCAAGGGACATAAAGCATATAAGCTTCTCTTTATAAATTATCACCATTAGTCTAAAAAAAGACTTTAATTAGTAAAAAATACATTTGTTAGATTTTCAATTTTTCCGATGAAATACAATTTTACTATTGATAAAAATAATATACTTATCAAATTGTAAATCACAACTAAAATATATTAAATCTCGTTTCAGTTTATTGTCATAAAAGTTAAGAATTTTTTTTTAATAGAATTAATAAAAATATTGTTATTAAATCATTGTATAATATCAAAATTATATTGGGTTTAATGAGCGGCAAAACAATGGCAGTCGCGGCCCCGAGCGCGTGCAGATTTCTATAGTCGAATTTTAGCGGAAAAGTGTGTTGCAAATGTGCCATGAAATTAATGAATGGCAATAAAAAAAATGCGGTACACGCTGTTAATACGTATTCGCCCGTATACTGTTTTTTTTTTTTTTTTGGGACACCCTGAACACACTTGTAGTGTACACTGAATAATATATGTACACATATTTCAGTTGTAAAAATGCACAAAACCAGTTCCTGTTGATTATGCGGCATCAATAATTTACTCCGTATGTGCTTGAGCTATACGTCATTAATGACCAGCTTGACCTCTCTTTCTCAGTTGACAAATATAAATGATGGTAAATGAAATTCAAATAATACCGAACATGTACATAAATGATTAGAATTATTTTATGTGGTCGGCATACTTACAATTGAAAACAATTGTTTATTACAAACAGGCGCGGATTCAGGATAATTTTTGGGGGGGGGGGCATTGCATATCATATAATTACCTTATATATATGGCGCATTCCATACCAGAAAAGGTTTTAAGGTCGACCTCTCCAATTTTTTTGAAAACTTTTCATGTTTTTAATACCGTCAAAAAACACCTTCATGAATTTTTTCAAATTTTTTTGATCACTCGTATCTTAGATATTGATTATTTCCAAAATTCAAGGTTTTTTTTTCAAATAGCAATAATTTTGCAAAAAATACAGTTACCGGGGTTCTGTTATTTTTCAAAATTTTTGTTTTTTAATGTTCTTTTAAGAAAAAAATGCTTCTTTGATCTTTATTAATTTATTTATAGTTTTTTTTAAGTTTTAANCTATTATTATAATATAATGTTAGTTTTAAATTCTATTAATTTTTCAATAATATTTGTGGTTTATAAAAATAGAGTAATGATGTACTCAAGTTATGATATTGAAAATTTGTTTTTGTATTAATATGATTAATTATATTCCGTATATTTTAGTATATAATCCTATGACTACATATCGTTGAACATTAATAAGTGCTGTATTTAAAATAATAAGATTGATTTTAAATTCAACATATCCATACATTTTTATATAAATATCATTGAAAAAATTGCAGTCATTTTTCTATAATGGAAATCGATCATTTTCATATTTTATTAGTGACACCTTGAAAAAAATATTTTAATACCATTTCTGAAATAAACTCAAACAAATTTTTGTTACGCCGTTATGCCTNATAAACTCAAACAAATTTTTGTTACGCCGTTATGCCTTTTTTTTAGAACAACAGTACAGTGTAATTAATTCAAATCGTGTAAAATTATATTTTATAAGTTTATAAATAACAAAATAGGCTACGTGTTATCTATCACTGTCGTAGTATAAAATTTATTAACAAAATACTGAAAAGATAATTAACTCTCGCAATTAATAAAAATACAATTATTTCTTAATTAAGTCAACGCGTCTTTGAGCGTATGTACTGATCTATCCTAAATAGAGCAGCAAGTAAATGATCTCTAATCAAGAAAAGAATCTCAATAGATAAGTTGAGAAGAGTCAAATTTCAATTATATTTGTTTGATATTAATTTCTAATCGAGTCATTTTCACTTATCACAAACACCGGAAAATAGCTTATAACGGAATGACGTATTTGATAAGTCCTACTCGATTTTGTTTCTAAGTAAATTTTGAACTTTATATTTGTAACCAGTGAGTAATGTTTTTAACTAGAATAAAAGGTGAGATTATTTTACAATTATTATTAACACAGTTTATAATAAATAATGACTAATAAATAAAAATATGAAATTGATCTTGTTTATTACAACATTTAGGCTTCCTACAGTACTCATAATTTCTAATGTTACATACATTGTGAAACCATTAAATAAAATTTGAAATACTAATATCGAGCAACCAATACTATTAGACACTCGGACAGTTCTATAAAAATTACACTTAGAAAATATTTATAGTTTTTTTTATCGCAAGAGCATTGATATCAGCAAAGAATAGAGACAAGATCAGCCGACTGGAGATAACGTGTTTCGAACACCATGCTGTCTAGTGTAACGTACGGTAATTTCAAGCTTGAGGATCGTCTTTCTCTCTCTTGTTCTCTTTCTATCTCTTGTTCATTATCAACATAAAACATTCACAAGCACACGAGCGTAACTTATTCTCGTTGACATGTCCACGCCGTCTATAATGCACATTATGCATTAAAAATTGCATATCATTATTTGTATTATTTTTGCGCATAATACCGCAGAAGGATTAACGACATGATTGACTATTTGAACAGGCCACGGGGAAGATTTTGCTGATACCACTTCCATTTTATATCGATAGTACGACAATTAAAAACTCGAATTTATGTTTTCCTACAATTCCTAGCCCTGAGTCGTTCGTGATGGCGGTTTCGTTTTATGGCACTGTGTAATAATTTAATTTATAATATTTATTGAAATGCCGAACGACTAGTAATATTACAATGCAGAAAACAATAAGTACCACAGATTTGTAATAATATATGCCGCATTATAAACTAGTATTTCAAATAGTAAACTATAAGATTTATATGTATTTTATAAGCCCAAAAGCCCCGACATATTATTATTATACAGAAGAAACTACAATACAATAATTAATTATTTAAAGGTTTCGGGCAACATTTATCCACCAAGTTCGTTTCCAGTAAATTTTTTGTTTTAATATTTAAGTAATTAATTTAAAAAAAAATTTTGTAAAAAGTATTTGCAAAAACAAATCAAGTTTCTCGGAACACAAGACGTGCGTTCTCCGAATGGACATAATATTTGGTTTGCAAGAACTGGCGA
>NW_026099575.1:12518649-12527742 GCF_025091365.1 Daktulosphaira vitifoliae | reverse complement strand
TTAAAATTTACTAGAAATTTTATTAAGCATAATAATAATATGATAATTAAAATTTATCTGCATTGTTTCTGAATGAGCTTCTCACAAAAAATATTAAATTAAATAATACATTAATTCAGCTATAAATAATCATAATAAAATACATTTTTACAAGAATACTATCTNTCAGCTATAAATAATCATAATAAAATACATTTTTACAAGAATACTATCTAGATCAAACGTCCCAAGGTACTATGATTTGAGGGTTATCGAATCAATTTAACATACGAAGAACTTATACATCAATCGATAAAAAAATGTAATTTTATGATCCATAAAATTTTGACACACGTGTCAGTTTTTATTCTACATGTTACTAAAATCTACAAAAAATTATCATTTTTTACATACAATAATTTTACTTCAATATATATTTTCAATTAAGCGATAGAGCAAAAAATTCATCTGAAATTTAATTTAAAATATTATTCTTGGATATTAAATACTTTAACTATACGTTGAGCAAAGGATTTTTTTAAAATTTAGTTCTTAATATATTTAATATTTTCAAGAATTTAGAAAAATCCATTTTTTATTTTATTTTATTCACAAAGGCGGTTAATCAAATAAAATTAAAATTGGGTGACAAATAATTATTGATTGATATAGATACTTGAAAATAAATAAAGATATCTGAATAATGTTGACTAAATAGTTTCTTTATTTCCTATGAAAGCTGATAAAAAGAGATTTAGGTGAAATATTACTATCTAATATGACCTATATTTTCAATATATTATCGTCAATATTTTTTATCGTTAAATTCATCTTTGAATCATATTCATTGTTTATGTTCAGTGTTGGCGTAAGAGCAGGGCGTGTGGGATACATGCCCCCGAAAAATTTCTATGACTTCTCCAAAAAAATAGAAAATATATCTTCAGCATAAAATAATTTTTACTTAAAGGGTCTATCCAATTTCAACCCCCTCAATTCTGTCACAGACGATCCAAAATTAAGATTTGTCCCGGATCCTGTGAAAATCATTATCATATTTACTTGTTAGCTATATAAATACGTTGTAATGCAAAACTTAACAAGACATAATTATTGAATTCTAATAATTAGACTTCAACAATAATATAAATAATAATTATTATTATTTATATTATTGTTTATAAGACAATAAAATAATAGATATTGACACTCAAAGAAATAATTTCCTATCTTATCTAAATAAATAAAGTAATGAATTTATTACTGTGTAACATTATAAAAAAAATATTCACAACAGAAATTATTTTAAATAATGGGATACAGAACGCAGAGATAGAACTTATTCTACTCTTTGTAGAAAGCTAGTACATAATTTGATATCACAAAAAATTATCAAATGTCATTTCTCTTGAGTATTATAATAATTATAATACTCAAAAAAAAAATAATTATTATATAGTCAATTTTTATATTATTTTTGTCTGTTACTAAATATAATTTTTGAAGTATGATTTTGTATTTAATATTACATTAATGAACAATTCATATAAGTTCGTATACAAGTTAAAAAGGCGCCTCTTTACTAAATCCACAAAAATTTTATTTTATTTTACAAATTAGCTTATTGACAACAGTTTCAATACACATTTAGAAATTATTTCATTTATAATCAATAGTTTCCATGACTCATTCATTAAAACTTTTTATCAAATAACATAAGTTTGATTAAATGATTACAGTTTAAGTGTATGGATATTTACGTATAATTACATAAAATTGATATACATAAGTTATTTAAAAATATAAACACTTAAATAAATTTACTAATGGTTAAAAAATACTAATTAATCCATCCAAAAAATGTATTCGACACTTATAACACAAATAGAAGCGGTGCGTTGTTTTTATAATTTGTCTAATGTTGTTCAATAATAATTTACAAGGTTATGATGAATAAAAATTACATCAATATATGGAATGGCCTGACTTTTCACATAGTATTCAAACATTTGACCAAAAAGTCAAAAAAGCAATGAAATTTAAATTATAATAAAGATAATTTTTTTGGGGAAATACCACAGCTTCTATATAAAGTGAACTATTTATTTTTACCCACTCATTAATCGAAAATTAATTACTAATTACAATTTAGCATCATCCTTTATAACTTGAAGGAATGATAATTCATTTTTTTAATGACAACATACATATTTAATTAACCTCTAAAATAGAAAATTATGAGTCGACAACAACTTTGTTAGAACTTTAAAAGTTATGACAGATGACAGAAATTTTAGACAGATTCGACCGCACTCATCATGACTCCCACGTATAAAAATTTTATGAATGAATCACATTCGATGTATTGGTCTAAAAGTTGTTATTGATCCGTCACTTTCTATTAATTAGATCATTTTCTATTTTATAGGCTATTTAAAATATATATGTTCCCAGTTAAAAAAATTTAATCGACGTCCTTATAAATTTAAAGAAGTGAAATTAAAAAGTAATCAATAGTTTATTAATCAAAAAATTTATCTATTAAAAAAAAAAACAAATTTTTTGGTTAATTAAACCTGTAAATAGTATTCTTTTCTATATTGAAATTAAAATCTATATAAGATATTCAAATCTAGTCGATATTTAATAATTGTTATAATATAGTAAATAAAAAACCTAATAAATAAATGAAATAGATATTGTTAGATATTCTGTGTACCTCGAATATTTGGTTCCGAATACTAAATAACATCAACTAAAAATATATTTTATTTGTGTGTCAAAAAATAATATTCGATTTTCCAAATTTACTGATTCGGCATATCACTAATTAATATCATAATTCATTGACAATTTGTGATATATTGTTTCCAATTTATTCGAGTGCCAACGATCCGATTTAATGAACTTCTACTCAGAGATAGAGGTAATGGGGGTAGATGCCCTAAATCGTCAAAAAGTATGAATACATTTTAATTATAAAATGAATTTGGTTAAACATTTTTTGTATCGATTGATGTCGGAAGTTGATTTACACGGTCTAGAAGGTCTAAACCTTTCTTAGACATTGATAATTTTACATTATATAATATGTAGGATATATATATATACAGGGTGTTCAGTATGTCAGGAAACGGGTTTCTATTGTTCTCATTGTTACAAACAATGACTTACCGTTTCCTGACTTACTGAACACCCTGTATATGTATGTACACCTAAAATTAAAATAGATATCGCGTGAATGTAATTGTTATTACTTTTATACGATAATCAATAAATAAAATTATTTTATTACTATTGAATAAAACGCATGTTATAGCATAAATACATTACTTAATTAAATAACCAAATTGTTTAATTATTTGTTATATGTATTTTTTTTATAGGTTTGGACTTTTTAGAAAATGGTTCAATTTTTGAGCATGCTATTACATGCGCAGGTATGTATAATACAATGATAATTAAAAAGAATGATATTAATGAAAAATTACTTGTATTCATATTTCTTTTCTTTTATAGAATTCGGTAAATTTCACTATTATTTGCTCGTACTTAGTGGTTTAATTTATGCAAATTGCGCTATATCTATTACAATTATCTCATTTGTTTTACCATCAGCACAATGCGATTTCGATTTGAGTTCTTCAGATAAAGGCCTATTAAATGCCGTTCCCCTTTTAGGTATAATAAATAATCACAATGAATTATTAATTATAAAGGAAATAAGATTCTATTTATTATTATTTTGTTAGGCATGTTCTTAGGATCTTATTTTTGGGGATGTTTAGCTGAAATGCATGGAAGAAAAAATGCATTGATTGGAGCGTTACTCTTAGATGGTATTTTTAGTTTAATATCCAGTTTTCTAACGTTCTTTTGGCCTTTTTTGTTTTGCCGTTTCTTTAGTGGTTTTGGGTAAGTCAATTTACAGTTGATTTCAAATTTATGATTAAATAAAATTCTCGACTTAAGACTATCGCAAAGTTTTATTTGAATGGAAAACAGTTATTTTTTATCAATCAATTAATTTTGTGATTTTAATATTTTTTTCCTTTCTAGGGTTGCAGGTTACTTGGGAATATTGTTTTCATACTTAGGAGAATTTCAACCAAAAATTTATAGGGAAAAAGTATTGTCATGGTTGGAGACATTTTGGACTTTGGGCGCTATTGCATTACCATGTATTAGATTTAAATTCTTACTTTTAGTTTTTATTTTAGTTACATTAAAGATTATTTTATTTTTCAGTGATCGCTTGGGGTATCATACCACTAACAATAGAATATAGATATGATATTTTTAAGTATTCCTCATGGAACGTTTTTTTAACATTATGTTCTTTACCCAGCATCTTTTTGGCATTGTGGTTAACTCAATTTCCAGAAAGTCCAAAGTTCTTACTAGAGTGTGGTGAATATGAAGAAGCACTAAAGTGTCTTAAACAGATATATATGGAAAATACGGGTGAACCCGGTGACTCTTATCCAGTATGAAATAATAATTATTATATGTATATATGTAGAATAAGTAACAATAGTTATACAAACACAAGTCAAAATTTAAGGGGGATAATCCNACAAACACAAGTCAAAATTGAAGGGGGATAATCCCTCTTCCAGTTTAAATATCGCCCTTCCAAAATCTGTGGAACGTATTAAGCAATTACAAGAAATAATATTTATTGATATAAACAAATATATTTTATTATGGGAAAAAAAATTGCCCCTCGAAAAAAAAGTATTATTTTTTAAATCAACAAAAATTATTCAAACCAATTCAACATTTATCTTAAGATAATCAATTATATCTAAAAATTATTTGTTATGTGTCAGGTACGAAGTCTCATTGAGAACGAAGTACGTTGCAGTATAGTCAGTATACAGTCAAAACGATCACTAAGAAGTATGAAAACTGTCAAGACCCCAAAAGACTTAAGAAACTTACTAAAAGAGATTTGGTACCAAACTAAGGAAATGTTTAAGCCACCACATTTAAAAAACACTGTCCTTACTTGTTTAATACAATTAGGATTATCATCTACGTGAGTATTAATACATCATATAATTCATTAGTGTAATTCAAATTTGTAATTTTATCATGATCTTAATAGTTAACATTACCGCAGATACTACACAATGATGTTATGGTTTCCGGAGTTGTTTAATAGATTTGAACATTTTGAACATGAACAACCTGGCAAAGACACATCAGTTTGTCAAGTATCATCGGTATACATTAAAACCAATGGGAACCTCAACTTAAATGACTCGTGTGGATCAAGTATTGGCCATTCTGTGTATTTGCATACTTTATGGATCGGTATAGCTTGTATCCCTACATCTCTTTGGATGCCTTTGTGTGTACATAGATTAGGCGCTAAATTTTTTTTAGGTATGCATAACTAAATTTAACTAAAAATTACATGATTATTATAAATAAAAACCTTCTCTGTTTCGCATCGAAGTAAAATACAAATTTTAAATGAATTTATTTATTTTTATTGTTATTATTTTTTAATTAAAAAACAAACACAATAAAAATAAAAATAATAAGTAGAAAAAACAAAATTAACCATACTAAAATTTAATTAATAAAAATATTTATTGATTAATGAATGAATTAAAACTTTTAATAGTTGAAAATAAAACCTTTTAAAATTGTACATAATATTTGTAGCTATAGACGCACATAGGAAGTGCTAGGTAGTGTTTTATTAAGATAGTTTAGATCTTTATATTGGTAATGTTAAGATTTTTGTATTATTTTACATAGAAGGGAGCAGGATGAGGACGAGAAATGTATTATAATATAAATAGTCATATCTGCGTCTCTCCTCATCACACTGGGGAGAGGCGTTAAAATATACAATATAATATACATGTTAACTTCCAAATTACTAGTTTAAAATTTATTACCGAACAATCATTTATAGTACTCCCAATTTTCGATTGAACGTGTGCCCATCTCTTTGTCTCGTATCCAAAAATCAAAAAATTATGATTTTGGAATTATTTATATGTATGATACTAAGAGTTATCTGTTATTTACCAAAAATGGTATACATTTATATTTTTTATTAAATTAAACACACATAAATAATTATATATAATTATATAAATATATATATTATATTAATTTATAAAATTTAATTATTAAAATATATGTTTATGAGGTATATTCAAAAATTGCTGTATAATATTTATATAATCATAAGAAATTTATATAAAAATTAGGGTGCTTTTTTTCACGAAGTTTTTTCGCCCCCAATTAAAAATATCATTGGAAATAACAAAAAAAAAACCCTGAGAATTTGAACCCTTCATTTTAATATTATGTACTTTCCCAGAGTAGGTAAAGAATTCCCATTTAAAATACATCTAAACTTAGATTTTTATTTGTTAAACTACTATAATTCAGCGNCACACTGGGGAGAGGCGTTAAAATATACAATATAATATACATGTTAACTTCCAAATTACTAGTTTAAAATTTATTACCGAACAATCATTTATAGTACTCCCAATTTTCGATTGAACGTGTGCCCATCTCTTTGTCTCGTATCCAAAAATCAAAAAATTATGATTTTGGAATTATTTATATGTATGATACTAAGAGTTATCTGTTATTTACCAAAAATGGTATACATTTATATTTTTTATTAAATTAAACACACATAAATAATTATATATAATTATATAAATATATATATTATATTAATTTATAAAATTTAATTATTAAAATATATGTTTATGAGGTATATTCAAAAATTGCTGTATAATATTTATATAATCATAAGAAATTTATATAAAAATTAGGGTGCTTTTTTTCACGAAGTTTTTTCGCCCCCAATTAAAAATATCATTGGAAATAACAAAAAAAAAACCCTGAGAATTTGAACCCTTCATTTTAATATTATGTACTTTCCCAGAGTAGGTAAAGAATTCCCATTTAAAATACATCTAAACTTAGATTTTTATTTGTTAAACTACTATAATTCAGCGGCATTTTGTGCTATGCACATCGCGCAAAGTCAACATTTTCTAAGGGTTAGACACTATAAAAGTGACCAATGCAATGTAACCACAAATCATATTGGCGGGTCACTGAATCTGATATTTGCAGCACTATTTCATAAATTATTAGATTTATCAAATAAATATATGATAACAAATTTGTAAAAAATTTAATTTCCTATAGAAAGGTTCTTAATACAAGATAGCTAAATTTAATATTTCTCAAGATATTGTATTTCAATTTTTTGTGTATTATTGCGTTCAATTATAAAACTTAAGTTTTGTTGCAGTCACGCTGCATTAGAGCGCAAAAAAGTCGTGAAAAAAAGCACCTAAATAAAAATAAATATTTTTTGTAAGATATCATTTATGTATTATAAGTAATGTTAATTAAATAAGTACACATCTTATACTTTCATTTCAGTAATAAGTCTTTTTGTATCCGGTGTTGTAATAGCTGCATTGAACTTCGTCAGAAATTCTTTACAAAATCTTATTTTATCGTGTTTATTTGAAGCATTTACAAGCTTAGGTATCAGTGTACTTATGTGCATTATGGTGGAACTATTCCCAACTAACATGAGGTTAGTATAACGTTAAATAAAAACCTATATGAATTATAAATATTTGGTGCATAAAAAAGTTAACCGATTTTGCCTGATGTGTTTCGATTTTAAAGAATTTATTAATTTTGATCCATATCTTAAATACGGCATTAATCTTAAAATAATCAAGTGATGACAAGTATCAATTCAATTTAAATTAATTAAAATTTCGTTGAGATTTCAAATAATTAAGTCACTAAAATAATTTTTTTTTTTTATAGAATCATGGCAGCAGCTGCATCTGCTACGTTTGGTCGTTTAGGATCATTGTTGGCTAATATACTATTTGGATTGCTCATCGATTCACACTGCATATTAATTATTATTATTTTCAGTTCGTTTTTGATAAGTAAGAATAATATTAATTATGAATATTTAAGGGTTTGCAAATATAACGTTAGTAGGGTAATATTGGGAATTCTAGAACCCCCCGCCTCACCCCTTCACCTAACCACCCACCGTTGGGTGGGCGTGGTCGGGGGAGGGGCGTGTCACACAGTGGGCGTGGTTTCTCAATGGTGGGGGTAATGTCAAGGTCATATAGTGGGCGTGGTTTCTCAATGGTGGGAGTAAGGAGAAGGCGTGGTCTTATCATTGATTGGGTAAGGAGAGGCGTGGTCTCTCGATGGTGGGGGTAATGGAGGATCGCATTTATGAGGGTGGGGGTAAGGAGAAGGCGTGGTCTTATCATTGATTGGGTAAGGGGAGTTGTGTTCTTATTAATGGTGGTGGGAAGGGGTGGAGTGGTCTCACGATGGTGTGAGTAATGACCGTAGTCAAGGTCAAACAATAAACGTGGTTTTTCGATGGTGAGGGTAATGGAAGATTGGATTTATGAGGGTGGGGTTAAGAAGTCTTATCATAGAGGAGGCGTGGTCTTATCATAGATAGGGTAAAGGGAGCCGTGGTCTCACGATAGTGGGAGTAATAGGTAACTTAGGTGGGGGTGTTAACATCAATTAAAATGGGGATTAAAGTGCGCATGCGCACTATAACTTCATGTCAGTGGTGGGGTAGGTAGCCATATGGTTGTCTCCTCCTACGATGTCATCTACTGGAGGGTAAGGTAAACCTCATGTGAACTGATAAACGTACGTGTAAACATACACATTACATTGAAATAATGTACGTCAAATAATGGCCGCCGTTGCCACTTTAACATATTTACTTAATATTAACGCTACGACTCTGTCAACAATTCCTATACAGGAAACATAACATAAACTAACCTATAATGGGTGGGGATGAATCCAACTATATTATTATTACTGCTATATTATAATGCTCATAGACGTCAGCATTTTATGAGAACAATGACAATGTTTGTCGTTATGGCATAATTTCTAAGAATTTTATCATCAGTTACCAGACGCATAGCTAAGCATATTTCCAACATCAAAGGTACCGCCATATTATAACTCACATTACCGTCTACATTTTATAAAAACAAAGACAACCTCTCTCGTTTTGGCATAATAAATTCTAAGAAATTTATC
>NW_026099575.1:12517256-12517539 GCF_025091365.1 Daktulosphaira vitifoliae | reverse complement strand
AGCATATTTCCAACAACAAAGGGTATTACTATATTAAAACGCTCATTGGCGTCAGAATTTTATGAAAACAATTACAACGTATGTCGTTGTGACATTATATTTTCTAAGAATGTTATCATCGACTACCAGACGCTTAGGTCAGCATATTTCAAACATCAAAGAGGTCGCTGCATAGTAATGTCGTATGAATCTTGTCATCGACTACCAGACGCTTAGGTCAGCATATTTCCAAAGATGTTACAATATATTAATGGTCACTGCCGTATGCATTTTATGAGAAAAA
>NW_026099575.1:12466345-12517156 GCF_025091365.1 Daktulosphaira vitifoliae | reverse complement strand
CCCATCGACTTGTGATAACATTACGTTAATAAAATAACATTAAATTATAGTGTCTTTAAAGTGTAAAATATATTATTATAATATATTACTCTTATTGGTTTTTTTTAACAATACAAAAATTACGTTTACATGGTGATTGTTATTTTTTTAGAAACTTGCTTCTGTTCGACAACCATTGTTGTGTTAGCGTCTTATTTAGAAAATGTTCGTTCGGTAAATGGAGACGCGGTTGGCGATTCCAAACTCCATCAATCTTCAGCAATGACCCGAAACAATTATTTAATTTTTGTTTTAATTGGTTGGCTCCCGGGCTTCCTGTTATATCCGAGAGGAAAACGGAATAATATCACATGTATATATACCAAAGGATGCCCAGGTCCTGCGCTGGGTGTTTCAGGTTGACAGCGTACTTGATCGATGACCACATCGGACTTCTATACGTTCAACGCACAAAACTCCCTAGCCTCTGGTCCGCACATACATTTCCCTCTTCGACGTACATTGGAGTGTACACATAACCACTTCAGCTGGCAATTTAATAATAATCACAGATGCTGGTGACACTACGAAGCCGCTAAAAATGTGTGTAGTTATATTTTTTTGGACAACGATCATTTTAAGTTACAGTAAACATTACAATTTTTAACTATTTATGTGTAACACATATTATTTATAATGCACTATTTCTTTTTTTGGGCAGGGGTAGGGTAAAACATTAATTATTATTCTATTAGACGGAAAAGGTAATTTTATGTTTAATATTTTGCCAAAGCATGGCCTTTTATTGTACCCAACATTTTGAGAGACACTTACTTTTAAGGAAAATAATATGCTTATAAATATAAAGTTCTATCAATATTTCGCTTAAATCGTGTATAATTTTATGGTTAATTTTTTTTTTACCAAAAATTGGATAGAATCTTCAATGTTAAAATATTTCTAGTGGCCAGCGAGTGATTGATCTTTGTATTGTGTTAACATATTAACACTTAGAAATTCAGGATAGTCTAATTAGTGTGAAAGAAAACCTTGGCATTCTATGAAATCCGTCGAAACTAATAAAAATTACACGTCAATTCTTAACGGGCACATACTGTGATATGTTTACGCAAAATCTAAGACCCCCAGGGTGTACTGGACATGTTGGATCTCCCAATGAGTGTGTGAATTAGATGTTAAATACAGATATCCAAGTAAATTGTATAATGTGTAGGAACCGGATAGTTACCTGCAGTCGAGATGTACGCGTGAGTGGTCGCTGTCAAGTTAACCGGCAGCGGCGGAAAAGAGTATTGTTATCTGTTCTAATGGCACACACGTACACCTTTGACACATTATTGACGGGATTCTTCTTCAATAACGTCACATCCCATGCAAACGCACATAACAGATTGCATTGTTACACGGTATGCCTCCAGAGAATGACGTCTGTTTGAGTAATATTATATGTTTGATTTATAACTTTATAATATCATTTCGATCCGTCGGCTATCGTTGAATTTTCGACACTTTAATAGCATTAAGTTCAATAGGAACAGATTGTTTTTTAACGTCTTGTATTTGGCGGAATGCAAAATATAAACGAAACCGAATTTGTTGAAAAAATTTAATCCTTGCAGAATATCATTCCAAAATAAGCAAACAAAGAACGATGACGAGAGAGTCAAAATGTTTTCAAAATTAATTTTTGTTTTATTTTACACTAGTTATAGTTGGATACCTTAAGAAGTCGACAAATGCGTGTGGTCCAGACGACAACCTTTCGTTTTTTACCCTAGTGTATTAACAATGTAAACATATTNGTCCAGACGACAATCTTTCGTTTTTTACCCCAGTGTATTAACAATGTAAACATATTGTCGGAAAAAATATTTGTCCCGCGGGAAAGCTTATATCAATTGGTTGTTTTCCCCTTTGCATACGTGTAGGCTCAGAGACTGGACCGTATCGAATTACAAATACTTATTGGAATCGCCAGGTTGTGGGACGAATTCCTTGGGGATAACCGACAAAAATTGCTGGTCATACTAAACATCACGACCGAAAAATTCCCAAGAGTGATAAAATATGGTTTTCTTGCAATGCATACAAAAAGGATTGTCGTAGCAATAACATGGATAGTACAACACGAACTAACGGTACTCGTTTGTTTAATAATAATGACATAATCAATCAGCCGTTTAAGTGAACGAGTTCTGGAAATTATCTTGTTATTAAAGCATTCGCTTGTATTTTATGTGATTATATTATGCACCGAGACGTCTAACTATACAACATACGCGCAGTAATAATAGTTTGAATGGTTTTTTTTAAATTTATAAGTACACGCAAATATCTCAATAATTTTCAAGGTTAAATCGTACTGATTTAACCGAATAGTGTACTCGACGCCAAGTTAAATTTTTTCAAATCACAAAGTATTACGTTTTTTTCATAATTACTTCATATAAAACTCATAAAACACACGAGTGAATATCTGTGTATTATTATGTACTTCCAGAGTTCAAAACGGTACAAACATTATTTCGTTTTTTTAAAAATACATTTACAAATCTTTTTCCAATCCGTGAAGTCCCAAGTGTTTAACTGTAAAACTTTTGAATTCAACTTTTAGAACAAATTGAATCAGAAGACCTTTAATTTTAACTAATTGGTAGAATTCTCTGTAAACTGTATTCGAAGTTTAACTTGAAAAAGTTTCAAACCGGCACAGACGTCATCTACGATTGTCCCGTGCGAAGAAAGACAAGCCAATTTGTCAAGACTAACTGCGGGCTTACTATAATTTATGACAGTTGGTAGACCCCTTAGGCGATCATCGGTGTTTCTCTTAATTATACCCGATTATATAAATATATATATATATACTATAATTCTCTAATGTTAAAAGGGGTGTTTTCGTTTAATTAACACGACACGATTACTTAAGCGATGAAACTGTTAATTTAGATTGAAATAATAAGAAAAAGGGTGTACCATGAAAATTAACACGTAAACGTAATGGACTCGATGTTCTAATGATATTTCTTAATATAACGTTCTAAATACTAATATATTTGGATAGGTAAAAAAAGTCGATTTACATTTTTCACAAAACATTTATTTAAAGGTATTTTCGAATTATGACTTACAAGAATTTGGTTTTGTGTAAAAGAATGTATGCTTTTTTATGTTTCCTCGAAGAATTATTTAACTTCTTAATAATTTTTTAAACAGTACATGAAAAAATGCATGCGTTATAAAGAATCTATAATAAAAAAAACACATACACAAAAAAAGAAAAATATTGTAAATGAAATTATCTACAAAATAAAGTATAATGCAGCTTAAAAAAAAACTTGATATATGATTTATTAACAAAAGAAAAACGAGCGTCATTCATTCTAGTTTTCATCTTTACTCTCTTCAAAATTGCAACCGATATCACTGTCTACATCCGCAGCAAAATCGTCGCACTAAATTCACTGAAATTTTTTACTTAGAAGAAAAGTTTGTTTGTTCTTCCCTTCTACATTCATAGTTATCATTAACTATAGCAGTGCACGTCATTCAAATAATGTTTTACTTCTGGTTCATTGTGGTTACCAAACTCATCAGCAATTTCATACAGTGATGATCTAATATTTACATGGTCGATACAGTAGTTCATTTTTTTCGGAGGAACGACACGTTTAACGATAGAGAGAGTCGCCATTATTGCGACGTTAATATAAAATTGGATTTTCTCGTCATTAATAATACAACGTTTAATAAAATGGTAGAGATACTGTAACTATGTAGATTGCCAAACTAATTTACAATAAATAACCATTTTTATAACTTAAATTTAATATAATATTAAAGCATTTCATAAATACATATAGTTGTAATAATTTATTATTTTATGTTATTTCAGAGAGAAAATAATACAAATATCAATAGACTAATATTATAACATTTTGTGTGTATTGTTGTAATGTTATGTTATTTGAGAGGGAAAAATTGTAGCTAATACAAATATTAATAGACTCGTCTCCATAGTTTGACAGTATTAGGAAAAGAGTCGTTTTGAAGTCTATCGCTCTCATATCCGTCGTCGCCGTTATAATCATTATCAGTTTATGAAACGAATAATTCACCTCCAACTGAACGTTTGTTCGACGACTTTTGATTTTTTGAATGACTTTTATAACGTTTATTTGACTTTGAAAAACTCGAAAATTTTTCGTTAAAATGTTCGAGAGAGCACTAACGCTTTTTTCAAAGATTTGCCGTATTCTTCTAGTTTACATTTAGTATTAGAAAATGTAGGAACTTCTTTAGACGCTTCTTTTTCAGATATAATATCTTTAATGTATTAGAAAATTGCATTATCAGCTTTTTTTTTTAATTACAAGTCAATTAGTTAATTATGTATGTTGTTGATCATAATGAATTATTATTTTTGTACAACAAAAATTATTCAATGAAAAAAAACCAAACCATCTTAGCTTCGCATCGAAACTAAAAAAGGTTCTCAGTTGGTTTGAATAATTTTTACGTTTCACATTATTATGCTTCATTCTAAGTCAATTTTCAATTATTTTTTTTACTTAAAAAAAATTTATAATAATTAGATCTTGGAATGTTTAGAGAATTATTTATATATTCGTATAATCTGAGTGATCATAAGTGGTTCTAAGTTATTTTTGGCCGGTTGTTTACTACAGTGAATCATTATGTATGTTATATCATCACTTAATTTATATTAAGGTATATTCACTGGATTTTCAATTAACATCAAATAGTTTTACAACATAAATTATGTATAATAAGTGGCCTGAAAATTCAGGTTTCATTCACAATTAGCACTTGAAGACATGGGTATAGTTTGAACATTTGTCTATAGGGACTGTAACCCTATACTATTTTTTTTATTAGTCTGGATGGCAGTGCTAGTTGACAGATTTTCCACCATATTACGTCGTCTTCATCCACATTTAAATGCGATTTATCTGTAAGGATTACAAATTCGTCTATGGGAATTAGGGCCCCAATCAAACAACTCTAATCATAATAATCCTTTATGGCTGCAATTCTTTTACTTTACGAAAATTTTACGGAAAACATGTATATTACTTATAAATTCAAACAATTTGAAAATATAAGACTCCGTCTAGACTGTTTATTGTTAAATTTTTCGCATTACACAAAAGATGAACAAAGTCGTTAGATTTTGCATAGTTATTGATGCACAAATTGGTTCAAGAAAAAAAAAATGTGATGTATTGAATTAGTCAATCGGCAGGCTGCAAACTTCAGCATTAAATATCCACAATAGTGTTGTGCGCGATCGGACCGTTACAAAGTCGGTTTGCATTGTTATGGCGATAAAAACATGAAATAATTTTTGGAAATTCACACTCTCTCGAGGGAGGCTCTATACGTAAAAGCCATTGAACGCGCAGCCGATAGGTCTCCTTGTAAATCCGACCTATACATCAGGCCTATTGTGTTGTTAAGGGTAGCTGTACACAAACACGCGTCGTGGAAATGGCACTGGTGCGGCAGCGGCTTTCCCGCGGTAAACACAATAGACCAAAGTGGGTCATTGACAACGTGAATGGGGTTGTAAACACATCATGGACGTGGCCCGCGTGCAAATGCTGCGTCTGTGATTGGTTCTCGCGACGTCCCGGGGTAATCGATCATCGCGAAACCCTCCTGTGCCACCCGGACGCCTGCTGATGCTGTGCACCATGGACCGGTGTCCACCCATTGGCCGGGCGTTTCGCCACCCATCCGTCCGCGCAGACTCCTCCTCCGCCGCCGAAGCCGCGTCCACGTAGCAAGCGACGGCCACGCGTCCACTAGTCGCAACGGATGCAACCAGTTGGCACCAGCTCCGTGTTAGTTCGCCCGTCGGTCGTTCTGTCGATCGGATACATTTACACGAACTTTGCGAGTGAATCAAACTGTTTTTTTAATCGACTGCGTTGTATATTTTAATGGTGAAACATTAAAAAAAAAAAAAGTCGATAATATTGTTTGTCATTAAGTTTAGAAATATCGTTCGCGGTGGAATGCGCCGCTATTACTATTGGATAAAGTGATGATATCGATGAACAGGCCGATTATCTACCAGGTGAGATACGATTTTTAACAATTCTTTCATACTAGCGAAATACAATAAAAGGCACTTAAAAAAAATACCATTTAACTTTATTTAACTAGAGTTTACTTTTTTAATTATATCGCCGGTTGCTTAACTTAAATGTGAAAAAAAAAATAACTACAAATATCAAATAATTAACACATTTAAGAAAAAAACGTAAATCTTAGAAGACTTGAATGCTTGTAACTAAGATTTGTTTAAAACATTTATAGATAATTAGTGCCATTGATTTGATTATTAAATACTGCTTTATAAAATTAGTTTTTGATAGAGTTTTACAATGTAATTCTAACAATAGAGTTTAATAAAATTTGAAAGTAACCGAAAGTTTTTTATAACAAAAATAATGATTATTTGGAGAGTCTAATATTAAAAAAATAAATATATTTACGATTTTCTGACATTTTTATGCAGCAGTAATATAACACAATATTATATTTTATTTAAGATAATTGCATGAATTATTTATTAGAAAAAGACCCTATTTGGAATGTTTGTAAAATGTGTTGTATTTTTATCGGATTTTTTATAAAACTTTTTTAGAAATCACGTTAAAATGTTGACATTAAATTTATATCAAAATTTGCTATAGTTAGTAAACATAATTTATTAAGAAAAAACAGTTTTATTAATTATACATCGTGATCATTACTATTGGAAGTTATCATTTTTAATCTAATTTAAGATTTATCTGCTATTAAGTAGTAAATATCTTATTCAAAACAAGTGTTCAAGTGTAAAATTCCTTGTTAAAAAATAAAAATTGTCCAAGTGATTATAACAAGGGTCAAATTTCAAATTCTAAAAACAATTTTAAGTTAAAAATGTAAATGAATATTTCATTATTTAATCATAAAAAATAAATGAAAATGATTAAAAGATATTACTTTGAATGTGGAAAAAAATCTTAATTTGAAGTTAAGACTTTGTTTTTGTAGTTGTTTCAATTAGTGTTAGTAAATATTATTGTAAAACTTACAAGTTTTTTTTAATTCGAATATTTTTAATAAAAATTACTACCCCCCGCCCAAACAAAAGTTTTTTTTATTAAAAAAGTTATTTTAATGGCTTTGAAAACACCATGTGCTAACGATTTCACAAAGTAACATTGTGACATCACTTAGTCGTCGTCAATGACACTCGTTGTGCTCTTGTACGTCAATCTCGACACATAATATTATTGAACAATAACATCGGACATGAATTTACAAGATCACGAGAGTCTTAAAAAAAAGACCACAGAAAATTTTAATGGTTAATTGAATGGATTATTTCAGAAATCTGTCAATCGCTAAAATTAAAAAAGGACTGTTAATTTTTTTTTTTTTTCAATATAAATAGTTCAATGCAGATACCGGTAAATTATTGTTTGTCTGACGTTATTTAAAAGTTTTTAAACAACACACAAGTAGTTTATAGTTGTTGTATCACTATTCAGATATGCTTAACACAACCATTTTGTTAAGTGTGTCAATTTAAAAAGAAAAAATGCAATGAAATATCAATTTTATCGCGAAAAATGTTTTCTGATATTAATTGAATACTTTTTTATTCATTAATAATATTACCAGTATCGTGAGACCATACAAACATTTGGTTTTAGTTTCTAATGATACATTTTAATTTTGTTCTTGTACTTAATCTAGTACTAAAAGATTATTATTCATTGATGTCGTGATTTACTTAATCTTTACATTATTCTGAAGTATTTATTTATAGTTTTGTTGTACGAATCGTGTTTTTGTCTACTTTGTACTTTGAAAATTTACCATCGTCTGTAGATTGTAATAACATTTCTTGGAAGTTTGAGCTGACTTTTTAGTAATAGTTTACAAAGTAGTGACATGCAAGGAATATATAAATAAATAATTCGTAAAAAGTATTTCAGAAGGCAAGTTTTTATATACCGCAATGTTTTTTCATTGTAAAAATGATAACAATCACAATGATATTGATAAGCTCTGACTTTCTAAATCGACCACTCCGAATTTTCAAATTTGAAGAGAGTTTTGATTAATTAATCATAATTAATTTCATTTTTTTTATCTAAAAATCCTCTGATGAAGCTTCAAATTAATTACACATTAATACACAAATTAATAATGTTGTCAACCATTGTCGGTTTTATTCAATTTATTACTTTGGAGGTTATGCAGAATTGTAAATAATCTCTTACGTAATACAACATTAAATAAAATAACTATTTGCGTGAAATTGTAGTGCGATTGTCTTCTTTTTTTTACTAAAAATTCAACTGAAATGAATGATATTATATGCAGTTCAGTTTTTTTAATGCATAATACTTTTTTTTTTTATTCCCTCAAAGACGTAGAAATTTACACGATTGTACAATTATAGTCGATATTATTCAGTCACCTTGCATCCTAATTAGTATGCAGTGTGTTTTTAATAATGGCAATATCTAATAGGGAACCAGATATATTTGTATAAGACCAATCAGGTTATCCTAACAGTCTTTTACACCTTTTTTTTAAAAGACGGGTTAGCCTATTGGCATAAAAAGATAGTTCATTTCAACTGACTGAATGAAATGTTGAAACGGTAAAAATATTTTATAAAAATAATTTTATGTCAGGCGATGTGATCATCTTGAATGTTAAAAATGTAGTAATATTTGCGAATCTTTTTTGGAATTATTTAAAAATAATTTGACCAAAAAATGATAAAATAAAATTTAAATTTAAATGAACAAATATGTTTATTCAAATCGCACTGATATCTTTTTTAAACAATACAATATTGTCGTTTTACGGCGTAAGGTTTTAACTTGAGCGTCAATCAACACTACTTTTTTATTGCGATAACTAAAGAAATGCATTACGAATAAATATTATTTGTAATTTTAAATATTATTTAAATTAGATGATAGGAAAACTTTTGAATAAAAATGAAGTAGGGACAATAGTTTTTTGTATGTTATTTGTATATGAAATTTCTATATAAAAAAATTTTCTATAAGCATACTATTTAATGATTTGCTAAAAACTAGTTGAAATATCTCAATTAGAAAAAAAAATTAATATAATAATCATCCAGTACAATACCTAATGGGATTACCCTTTAAAATATGTTTACACTCAAATTGTTTTAAATTACACGGTAAACCAAATAAATATTGAATAATACATCGAACATTTCCTAAAGGAGCAAGTAGTTACTCATTCTTAATTGCTTAGTACAAAGATAGTTCATTTAATCATTACCTAAATTAAGCTAAGATACGTCAATTTACTCCATTAAAAACATCATCGAGCCCGACGGCTGGGAAAAGATGAAGGATTCGACTTTTTTCTAATGAATTAATAATTATTAAAATAATAAATAATAATTAATTTGCTTTTTACCAATTACTCTCAATATATCAAGTAAAATTTCTGCCTAGTGTTAAGTTATTGTAGTAAATGTTCTTTTCAAATATAATGCTCAAGTGTTTTCAATTGTTAATAACTTTTATTAGATTATGTATTTTTTTAAATTCAATTTAAAAGTCTGATTATCAACTCAATTTTATTTTTGTTTTTAATAAAAGGATTTAGTAGCAAATTTAACAATTTTTGTATACTTAATACCACTAAAATCATTTTTTTGTTATTATATCATATGTTGAATTTTTAGCATCTAAATATAGAATAAGCTACATAATTTAAAATGATAATTTTTAGAAAATATTATAGTTTTAAAGTCATAGATTTATTGAATATCAGCAAGTAAAATTACTAAAACATAAATGCCAATGACGTCACGTAAATAAATATTCTCCGGTTATAATATTAAAAGTAATATGTAATTATACACGTAGCAATTAGTTTATGAACAGCTATAATATTACTAAATTTTTAACAATCGTAAGATGGTTTTTTGTGTTAAAAATATAATCTTAATAGTAAAAAGCATACAACACGCATGACATGGTTTTTCGAAAATATATGTATTTCTCAATAAAAATGTTTGTTCTAAATTATTGCCTAATTTCCTGAAGATACTTTGGTGTATTTTTTTGTTAAAAAACATACTTTGCAATAGACAAAGAATGCCATTTTTAAATATTTATCTCAAAAATGTTCCAAAACTTGCAAAACTCATTTGTACTTCTAGGTTATTCAAATTTTCAAAATTAAGTGTTATTTTAATTAAATTATCAATTTAGCTGTTTAAAGTACATTTATGATGCTTGCAACTGTAAAAATAAACAGTATTACATTTTTAGGTACTTGAGGCGATTTGAGTATTTCGGTGGGTCACGCCGATTAGTCATTTTTATGATTATTGACTAAAATGTCTTGCTGTAGAGTCACTTGTATTTTTATAATTATTTTATAAGTAACACAAAAGGCTTACTTTTATAATAATTGCAAACATATTTTATTTTTTTACTATCCGAGTTTATTATGATATTCTAATGTAGGTGTTTGAAATCTGATTGGATTTTTACAGTATTAATATCGTATAAAATGAACTCTAGTGACTGAATGTAAAAAGTGAAATTCCAAACAATGTAGATTGGTTTGTGATACGATATGGTTCGGTAATCCAAATTTTCGTCAATCCAATTATAAACTAAGAGCAAACTTTTTAGTTTTTCTTATTGAAAATTGTGCCCGTGAAGAAATTAATGTTTTTAAATAATTTTTTAGACACCTAACATGGGAATGCACAACTCAAATACTTGTGCCGCCAACATGTACACGCACTCGATGGGTGACGATTATTATGGTGGACTGGATTACGATCCACAGTGCTTGGGAAGGCCGCCACTGGACACTTCAGTGTACGCCGAGTGCTATTATCCTAAGAACGGTACGTCAGATTACAGGACTTACTACAGCGACGCATCCGCCGGTGGTGCGTACGGGTCCGATCCGACGCAGCAGCCTACCGACGGTGGTTACCATCAAACGGCCGCTGCCACAGAAGCGGACGTAATCATCACGTCTTCAGACGGTTTGAGTTACACGAATTTGGACTGTAGTGTTGGCGGCGGTACCGTGACGGCTAACATTGGACACCACAGTCACGATTACGGGGCGTACGGTACTGACGAAGTTGGATATGGAAGCAAACCGTATGCCAGTTACGGCCGTGAAGACACCGAGTCTTATTGTGGTACATCGGTGGACAACGCTTTTTTCAATATGCACTTGAATCATCATCACCCTCACCATCACCAACATCATCACCTCCACGAACAGCAAACACCGCCGGTGACAGACGAACGATGTCCCCGTATCAAACAAGAAGTTACTCCCCATTGTTTTGGTGCCCAAGACAGTTCGTCGCCTTATCAGGACACGGCAACCTACCAACAGCACCAGATTAGTCAACCTCAACATGTAGTTCATCAACATCACTTACACCAACAACAGCAACAGCAACAGCAGTGCGGACAAAATGGTACATCTCAGAATCAGCTTCAGCACCAAAAGCACAGTTCTGTCGCGCCAACGGCGGTGCCAACATACAAATGGATGCAAGTCAAACGAAACGTTCCTAAGCCAGCGGGTGAGTTGTTTAAATTTGTAACAGATACTTTTTACATAGTTAAATTTTCTAAAAAATGATCGCGCAGTAGGTTGTACATACTACAAGTGAAAATATTGGATTTTCAGTTAATGGTTGAGACGTGAGTTTAAATTTCTTGTTTACAGTATTTTCAAACATTTTTTCAAGCACGAATAATCGAATATTTAGCATTACCAAATAATAACATTTATCGAGAAAAAATAAATCCATTAATTCTAATGGAGAAACTGGTTGGGATGTTTAAAATTATTTCTACATTTTAATATTTAAAACTCGAGTAAAAAAATTGATCATATTAATGGCTAACACAATAATCACTATATTTACATAGTATTTTGTCGGTGAAAATTGAGACTATGTGAACAATGTCCAATCGACAGAGTTTTACTAGAATTTTAAAAGGGCTTTTAGAATTGAAATATCGTGCAAAAAAGATGACAGTAAAATTTAGCTTATCATTTTATCTTTCAATATCTTACGTTGTTTGTAATATAAAAAATAAGAGTCGGCAGCTTTTTAAAAATCTATTGGCGTTATAATTATATACAGTACGGTCCAGTCGCTGGAATTAATTAATTTTAAATAGAATTATATCGAAACGACTGTAGTGCCTCTAGTGGAAAAATGATTATTCTTAAAAAATGAACAAGTCTCTATTACACGGAGAACTGCATAATATATATCATAAAAATTCAGTATTTTTAACGTCAAGAAAGGTCGCAGTTACATTAATCGTTTTCTGTTATAAGTTGTGATTGGCTCCAACGAATAAAGTCAATCGAAATACTGATTACTTATTAAAAAATTCGAGTTGGTGTCGTTTATTAGATGTGTCGTTCGCTTATGACGTGCAGTTAATACTATTCAAATGCAAAGTTCCTAATGAAAACGCGCAACGAACACGATACGAGTGTATTAGTGTGGCCGGCAAACGTTATTTTGTCGAAAACCATTGAGAACAGTCATTACTGCGCGAGACAATATTAATGTCGTTTTCAGAGTACCGTAGAAAACAATAGTGTGTGTACCGTATTATGTGAAAACAGTACTGGAAGGGCGACGTTTTTATTGAATCGATCGGAACGCGGCAGCGGAAGCGCATCAATAATTGGCTGTTAACGACCGCATGGCTTATAAGCGAAGCCATCGTTTAAAAAGTAATTGAGCGTAATTGTTAAACCCTTTTGCCATCGCGGCGCGTCGTACTTGATCTTCTCGCCGGCCTATCTCATTCGTACTCGCCCTCCCTGCGCGCCAATAATTATTTTCCCTCTCCGTTCGAAATCCATTTTTCCGGTCAATCCTTTCGAACGACTTCCAGTACGTTATACCACTCGAACCGTGGGAACACAAACATATACGAAAAAGGTATGCGGTGGTCACTAGTTTAGAGGAGTACCATGTTACACAACCGGGTTTAGGGCACATCAATGTTTTGTGCAAATAAACGTAGAGGTAATAGGGTCACGTGCGACCGCTCGCAATCGTTTAGAAGATGTTGGCCAAAAATATTTCTTTCGTCTTTGTCATTATTGTTGTTACACGAGTACACCTTTACGGGTCCAACAAGAATGTGGTACGTTAGCCGGCGGCGTTCCGTTGCCTCGCGACGGGACACCGTCGCGGATAAAAACGCGTTCCGTTTGTTTACCGACGGTACAGAGAGACACCACGGATAGAAAGCGAGAGGGTTGGGAACGGTGCGACCACCGCAGGAAGGAGTGTGGTCGAGAATATACAATATGTGTACGTTTATGTCACTTTATTCCCGGCCGAGTGACGTGATCCGATTTTCACAATGAAATGGCGTAATCGTATACATACGCACACACAGTCGTCCCTTGCTGACCAAACAAACCGAATCGCTTGTACGCGTTTCATTGTTGTCGGTTGGGCAATGACAATGGACGTCCCGTCACGCGCAGATAACAACACGTATTTTTTATTACACTGCGGCCGCAACACCAAACTGTATCGACATCAATACCGCTGGTTGTAATTGGCCAGTAGTCCACAGATTCAATCGTTTTACCGCTAATTAATCGAGTCAACATTGGTTTGACAACGCAAGTGCATCGGGTAATCTTATTCGAGTAATCTTTTTGTAGACTAGGAGAAAAAAAATTGCCGGATTTTTTTTAATGGCCGAGTCGTGTGTACAAAGAAACAGCATTATTATTCTACCGTCGATAATTATATATGTTTTAATTAGAATCGGCCACTCGGGGGGATAGTGCCTTTTTTGAGTATTAGGATAACCGCAGGAAAAAACGAAACGAGTGCACGCAAATAGCGCTTGTTTATTATATTTGAACACCGCACTTTTTAGTTTTAATTTACACCCTAGTTCTTATAAACGTCATTTTCGGATAGTGGTCGGACGCGTAATTATTATTTTTTTAAATACGGACCCTTTTTGTTGACAATTCCATTTTATTTCATTGGACCGGAATTCACGTTTTCGATTGAATCAAAACGTCCTATACTCTTACCAAACTGATGTTTTATTGCACGAGGAAAAAAAGTAAAGCTGTATACTTAAACAAAAGCACTTTGCCACGCTACGAGTAACCGAAAAAGAATGAAATATTTTCAAAATTCGTTTGAAATCGTCAAATAATATTGAATGACGTTCCGCATTGATAAGGTCAAAACACAATTGTATAGAAGGCGCAGATCGTTCATTGTGCAAGTGACCTATTCACCCAATACGACGATGTACATTATGTCATACTGACATGATATTTTTATTTGGCTAATCTGAGTATTTTAATCGCGAATCTCATAATACGACCACCCGCGTAGTTTGATATCAATAAAAGTATGACAACCTGTTGCGAGTGCGTGTACGGCTCAAATTTGAAATATAACGTAGCCGAGGCACTAGAAAAATTCATCGAAGGCGCGTACTCGTGGGAGACAAAGTGTGCCCGTGGAAGCCGCTTTTTATGTACACGGACGGTTTTATACGAGTTAATCTGCCAACGTTTATTCTGTACATTAAATACGATTACGCCGATTGTGCGACAATTTAGACGTTTTAATCGATTTTTTACTCCACTGGCACAATATTTATGCCGTCATTGAAAGCGCACCGTTTGAACGACGTCAAAGTATTTTTTTTTCCTTCTATTATGTTTTTGCTTTTGACCCCAACTGAACCGGTAGGCTCGCATTATACACGCGCATGTTTAAACAGACGGCACTAACGACACGGCGATTACGGGGAGGAGAGGGGCGGCTGCTGGAAACTCGAGTCGACACCCCGGAAAGTGAGACCCTCGACTATTACCAAATGCCATTAACCAAATTGACTGCGGACGACTTGCATAACCCACAAACAAGACACTGTGAAAAACGCGGTCGGGATCAGCGCGACGGCCGAGTGCTTTTAGCCGAACAAACGCTGCTGTTCGGCCGACACGTTATTGTCATGCAAACGACCGCGCAAAGTGTTGTGTTGCAGAATCTTCGCAAACGACTGACTTTGGCGGTCGATAATTCGTTGGCCGCGGAAAAATCTCCAGTTGTCGTTTACCCGAGTCGGTCGATTGTGTTCGTACAACAGACCGTACGGACGCCACTGCGGTTGTTTTACATATTGTTTTCCACGTGAGTTTATTACGAAATCGACAGACAGGCGGACTCACTTCGAACATTAGTCGGGCGGCCTCGCGTTGTGTGCGTAAGCGCACCCCGACTTTGCTTATCGGTCCGGTCCATCTGACAGGCGGTAGACGGCGGTGCCGGTGGTCAGGGCTGTCAGGTGCGCACCGCAAGTATGTAAAAGTCTATGTGTGTGTACACTTTAATTTTAGAACATTTCACTGCCACAACTCCTCTGCGTCACAAGCGCAACATTATTGTTGTGTTCAAATACACACGCGGTACTCGGTAGCGTATAGACCGCGCAAAGTCACGCGAACCAGTGTCGCACGAATTTTTATTAAATTAAAACGAATCCACCAAAAAGTAGTAGTGCTCTAACTAAACAGTAAAAAAAAAAAATCGCCTGAACCTTTTTTTTTTTTTTGTTATTCAAACAAAATATGAAGAATAAAACCGTTTGGATCAGCGCGTGAATGCAAATCGCCCGACCGGAAATAAGACTGCCGTTGTAAAAGTACGATCGTAAAAGCTTTTATGGTTTACACATAACATAACTATTTACCTGCGTACATTTTATCGATTTTTATATAATGACCTCAAAGTGTACCAGATTGATATATACAGCCAATTAAAAAGAATAATTAAATTGTTAAATAATTGCTAATACACATTTGACTGTTAAAACTAACAGGTGTTGTGGAATAAATGGCCGTTATGACACATGGCGCGTTGTGTGGCAACACCTCTCAATTTTAATATCGAAATTAGCAACATCTGCCAATACTAATGGTACATTGACGTGTATCATTATTTGCATCTCTAGTGCTAAACTGGTTTGTCTCGTCATCAATGAGATTCAATTCTAATTACATGACCACTACGTAAAGTGACTGAGTTGTGCACTTTAACGTTTGACACGCGTACCGTTTGAATTTCGTATGTACTTCGTGTCAGAATTGTGTAACAGCGAAAGCGCTTAACATTTAAACGTTTATTAATTTCTGTAAAATAACAACTCAAAAACATTAACCCTAAATGGTTGCTTATGATTGAGCAGTTAAATTTTGTGTTAAAAAAATAATAATAATTTATCACGTACCATTTTTTTGAGTTTAATTAAAAATCACTTGCACAATTTTCACGCTACGCATATGCATTGGCTACTGTATGGAGTAAATAAACTATAAGTAGTGTTTTAGTCTGCACTCGAGTGAATATTTTTCAAATATCATATACGATAACCTTCTTCGAGTTTAATTTATTTCGATCGCCACCTTTTGGATTGTATATACATTTTCGAGGTGGAAAAAACGATTTTTTCTTAGATGTTTTCGTGACAACACTTAGAATAACAACTACAGCGGTGATGTAAACGCTATTGACGGTTATAAATATTGTTTGTGTTGTAATTTTGCTTGGATAAGAAAATACTCAGATTAATTGTTTACTGAGCGGTGCGCCTTTTAAAGTATCGATTTCAAATCAAATACAATTTTTACTTCAACTGTAACCGCATAAAACGAGTAGGTGTAACCGACAGACCGGCGACCACGTAATAAATAATATTATAATGAACGACATTAAGTGATACTCCGTGTAAATTAATCACGGATGATTATATGACAACACTAGAGTTTCTTAGGTTATTAATTTTATTAAATGTTTTTTTTTTTTTATTTTCTTGAAACCAGTTAGCTCGTGTGTAAAAATGAGCGCATATTTTTTCATCTGGGACGCCATCCGAGAGCCATCGGTGACTCGCCAAATTGCGTATTGTGTACGTGGACCGTCTGATATGCTTACGGGCCATGGCGCGGTGGCTACCAGCAAAACAACATTATCATCGACATTAGCGTCCCCGACCGTAACAGATGATCGGAGCGGCTACCCCAATGGCCGTGTAAATAACAGCGATGTGATGTCCACTCGGTGGACGTACACTGTGTGTTGGTGAATGTGTCGTTGTCGGACTAAGTGCTGCGCTCGACAGTCCAATCCAAATATGATGACGACGGCAAACTGGTTCTCGAGCCGTACCAACGTTTGACGCGCGCATTATAATGTTAAACTTGTCCCGGACGCACGCGGGAGAAAAATGATAACACTGAAATAATGTAAAAAACATATTCATATATGAAAACACGGGCATTTTAACATATCATGTCATGAGAGTTCACCACGACCGCGGGAATGTATAAAGTGAGTGTGTGTTGTACGTCATACCGGACGGTGGACGCAGTCCTAGATAAGGCCAATGGAGAACTTACGAGCGACTTGAAAACCGGACGCCGAGGGAAGCTGGCAAGATATCTGAACAACGTACACGTCATATTAACGGCGCAGTGCCATGTACTTTTCCACTGTCGTCGTCAATTACAGGCGCCACGTTTCACCGTATAATACCCGACGGTTATTCAGATTAATTCGGTTCTCAGTGGACACCCAACCGAATTACAATAATGAACACCGAGCACATTCGTATTGGACCGATGCCAGTCGTATTAGATTTCCAATATTTTTCCAGTAGTCAATTTTTTTAAAATGTGTGCGACTGCCGTTTGAAAAATATATCTACGCGAAACTGATTAGCGATCTGTTTAATAATAAGTTTTCCTGTGTGTTTATAATAAAAAAAAACATTGATAATATTCAACAAAAAGTAATAACACAATGTTGCTAAATTTTCTTGACAAATAAGTACATTACACATATTTTGTTTTTAATAGATTAATAGTTAATTGTCTGTCTCATTTGTACAAAGTAATGTTGGATAAAAAAAAAAGTGTTTTATTTTGTACACAATTCATTATAAACCTATTATTTTCGTTGTCACTCGTAAAAAATATAATAAATAAGTAATTAGTGCCGATGCTTTATAATTATTAAATAACTGTTAATTCATTGAGCGCATTAAAAAATAATTGTTTATTATAACACTACTTGAGTCGTCATATTTCATGCATGGGAATAATTTTAAATGGCTAAACGAGACCACATTATTTTAAATATTAGCTTTATCTCCTGTCAATCAACGTAACCCAAGGCAAACCAACACTCAAGCTCAAAACATCCGCGCACCCACCTTCATACTTCTAATCGGTTCGATCTGTGTAATATTTACTTGACATTTGGCCTCAAATACTATTTAGTACTCGTGTGTTTGATTGCTCAATTCAAGCGTTATAATATTCGTATTATAATAGATGTCGATTTTGTAATGTAATTTGCAATTATCATATTTGCATTATTCCATGCCGAAATTTGCTAACTAAGTTGTTATAACAACGTACAAGTTAATATTATTAAGTGGCTTGAATAATTCATACCAATGAAATATGATCGTATTTGAGATGTTTATCAACAACGGGCGTTTTTGTATTCGGAGAAGGCCGTCTCTGCTTTTCTTTTTTGTGGTCGATTAATAAAATTAATCAAAATTTTCTAAACGCCGTAGAGAACTATGGGTTTCTATTAAAAAAATATATCTTTAATCTTGTGAGCGCAGGACAACACAGCAAGCCTACGTAAGTGTGGGACAGTATTTAAATGGTTCACTGTACACAACACCTCGTAAATGGTGTTCAATGACAAGTACAAAACACTTTGCACTTGATAACCGTCTGTTCATTTGTCACGACACGATTGGATATTTTCTAGCGGTCGGCTCTAATGGAATTTTCGGGGAATATGTAGACAGTCAGACGGACCAAGTCAGTCCACAAACAATGCATTCAACAGGACACGCATTCTGAAAATGCCGCGATCGATTCCCTCGGGGGGACCCGGTCGAAAAATGCATTGGCCACAAATCCCCCGCGCGTACACATAAGATGAACAAAATATCGCCTGTCAAAACATTACACGACGCTCATAAATAAAAGTCCGTATTTAGAGTCACCTGTTGGACGTGTTTCATGTACCGGGTGGTCGTTGGAACGGTGACCTTGCAAAACACAATTTCTCAAACGCTATTGTAATCCGAACGCGTTTTTAAATATGATGACCGTGATCGGTTTCCGATTGGCGCACCGAAGTCCATTTACAAAAAAGTAAGTATTTTTTTCTTAATTTAAAACTAATAGCGTTGTTAGTAGTGCAACTTTTGGGTTTAAATTATTACAGTGAAATATGACACGGCCCATACGACATCCGTAGGCTTAGATTAAATAAATACATTTCAATCGACTTTGTTTTCCTGATCCGTCACCGAGTGTTAAATACACTCTACAATTGACAAATATCGTTAGTCAGCACAGTGTAATATAAACCGATTACTATTATCATACACGATATCTGTTGTCGCCGTGTCTGTTAATGTTGTAAGTTCGTGATGAACGGCTATTCGGAGGGATCATTGCGCACGATTTGGAGAATAGGTCGTTTCAAAATGCGGGGCGGCGATATTAACAAAAATGAGAGAAAGAGATCAAGTGGGCGTTGAGAGAAAGGGTTTCGGTTGATTATTTAACGGGCGCGCGGCACAAGTGTGAGATGCCACGCAAACACACACACATATATATATATATATATCCTATTTTTTCTAAAGGGTTGTGATGTATCGCGTGTCAACTTAACTTTAATTCGACGTTATTAACGCCCGTGTTTATAAGACACGTTCGTTTCATTTAAGGGCAACGTCAGTCTTTATCCTAAAATTTGTTCAGGTTATTGTCGTCTAACATTTTTACACGAAACATCATTTGGTAAATGTTCCTTTGGGGTATAAAAGTTTTTAATAAAATTAAGTTCAAACATAATGCAATTTTACTTCATTAAAAAACAATTTCCATACTGAATATTGCTTCGATTTTTCTGTACTGAAATTGTTTTGTGTCTAGCTGGTTAATTTTACTTGTTGTATGTGTAAATGCTTTGAAGTTTGATATTAACTTGAAAATATTTCTGCCGTCATAAAAAAAATTACATTGTAATAATCATTGTCTTGGCTATATAATTTTAAAGTTATTTTTCGTGTAACCAAGTAAAATGTTTCATATGTCATCACTAAACTTTTTGTTTCATTAAAATGAAATCGTTTTATGTTATGTTTCAATCGTATGTATTAATTCCTTAATTTTCGAATGAAATATATTTTAATATCTGTTTAATAATTTATATAAAAAAAAATAAACAGTCAAATTATTTTATTACTTAATAGCTTGTAGGTTTTCTATTTGTTATAAATTTTTATTTTTCGCAATTACATTAACTTTTCCAGCATAAAATATAAGCGTTTTGAATTTGAAATCTAAAAAAAAATTGTTATTTTTAATTAAGAAAAAATTAAATGCTAAGTTTTAATAAAATGTATAGATTTAAAAATCGTAAATAAAATAAAATTTCCAGAAGATCTAACGTTAGTCTAGAACGCTTGTTTCGATTTATGTCCACCCAGTCATCAATCACAAACAAGGTATATTAAAGGACAACCATCCCCTAAGCACAATGTACATTTTCTTTTGACTTTTGTTTGTTATACACGTATCAACTGAGGGTGTCAGTGCTGTGGGAGTACAATTCCCCCGAGAAAACTGCTGATACATAAACGTAGTCATCGGACACGCCACTTTGAGGTGTACTTAAAAAATATATTTAGACGCACAAAGTGTAAAATTCGACTGTTTACTAGTAAATTTAATATAATCGCTTTGAAATCCATGATAATATGAAATTATAATTTTACCTATTTATAAAGAAAAATTATGAATACATTTTGTTTTCATTGATTCTGAATAATATAAAATCGGACCAACGTAATTTGAACATCACCCTAAAGGCACTACTGAAATGTCGTTTGAATAATGAGAAAACCGTGTAGTATTTGACAGGTTTGACCATTTTATTTTTTCCATTTATGGCTCCTAGATGTTTCCAGTATTCTAATGAGTCCGGCGTTTCTATACACTAATCCGACATTGATGCTCTTAATATTTTGATCGTCTGTGGGCTTATAAAACACGATTTATTTTTCAAATCGATACTTACAGCGACCTGTATGTATACAATCTTTAACGTACATGGCTGTTGTCAGATTACGCGTTTATGATATACATCGTATACTAATAAATAGTCAAAACAAATACAAGTGCACCCTTTCGTCTCAGATGTGTTGGCCGTGATAATCAAAACAGTATATCACAAATTTACAATTGATACCACATGAGCCACGAAATCACTTAGTTTTTAGCACTTATAAACCAATAATATGAACCAAAAAACCAAAAATATGCAACAAAAAAAATTCAACATGAATTATTTTATGAATATTTTCACACCTTTAGTTAAATACTAAACAAAAAACTACACTTTGATCATAAAATTTAATACAGAATGTTTAAAAAGTTATAAAAAAAGTTCTAATAAGTATTGAGAGCTATTCTCAATTGTAGTAGGCAGATAGTTATTGATATCCTATATATTTTCATGAACATGATGTAAACATTTAGTAATATTAAAACCACATACAACTTCAATTGTCTTAGCTTTGGTTAATAAACCACGAGGTATTATAAGTATTCATACACAACTTTATAATTTACAATATAACTGTGAGTCTCAAGAAAAAAATTATGTACAAAATTTAGAAAAGCATGTTTTGAAACACTTTTTTTAATTTTACTGAACAATAATCTCATAAAAAATGTTGAGATATTCTATGTTTTCTTTATAATTATAACATTTTCATGACTTCTAATAGTTTGATCATTTTTATAGCTTGTTTAAAATTTTAGCATTTCTATGGCTTCTTGTATTTTGATAATTTCTATGGCTTTTTGTATTTTGTACACTTTTATGGCTTCTTTAAAATCTTAGCATTTCTATAGCTTCTTGTATTTTGTACACTTTTATGGCTTCTAATAGTTTGATCATTTTTATGGCTTGTTTAAAATTTTAGCACTTCTATGGTTTCATTAAAATCTTTGCATTTCTATGGTTTGATTAAAATCGTAGCATTTCTATGGCTTCTTCGAATTTGATAATTTCTATGGCTTCTTGTATTTTGTACACTTTTATAGCTTCTTTAAAATTTTAGCATTTCTATAATTTCATTAAAATCTTAGCATTTCTATGGCTTCTTCGAATTTGATAATTTCTATGGCTTTTTGATTTTGTACACTTTTATGACTTCTTGTATTTTATACACTTTTATAGTTTCTTATAATATGATCATTTTTATGGTATTTTTATGTTTTGTACATTTCTATAGCTTTTTAAGTTTCTAAATAAAAATGAAATATTAAAGATTTTTAATGACGGATCACAAAAAATGTCATTAAACTGGAGAACGTTTCTCAAATGAATTTAAATCTCAATGTAAAACTATTTTGTTCTGTGAGAAAATTCAAAGTTTTTAGAATGAACACTGAAGTAACTAAATATGAACTCGGTGTATACAGAAAGAACATTTGTTATTATATTCTTAGCACTTGTATTATACACGTTATATTTTCATTTACTTAATTAGTAATAAATTTTAACTAGCATAGAAGGAGATGCTGATAAATTTTTTTTTGTGACAATTGTAAAAAAAAAAAATTATACATGATTTGATTTTCTTGGTAACTTAATATAGTACGGTATAACACAAAAAAACACAAAGTATGCAAAATAGCATTGCAAACTCAATAGGTGTATTAATATGCAACTTAACATTTTGTATTTAGACTATTGGTTTTTAAAAATAAATGTAAAGCATACAAGGTATTCTTTGAACCTTTAAAAATATATATGCAAATACTTGAATTATGAGAATTGCAGTAAAAAAAAGATACTTATGCTTTTTAAAACAATTGATAGAATTATATTTTGCGTATATAAAAGTAATTATACATTTTTTAATTTATATATTAAATGATCTTTATGTAATTAACCTACTGTAATTATAATTGAAAGTATTTAACGAAAATCAGTTCTGGCATAAGAGTTTTGCTAAGTGAATAGTTAGAATTTACCGGGTTAATATTGTTTTATAAGATGAAACCGTTATGAAAGTATCTATTATTGAAATTGATTAAAGAATTTTTAGTTAGATATATTTTCAAATTTATTTTACAATCAAAATCATTTTCGATGTTTTACATTGTTAACTAAAATAATAACCAAGTAACAATTATTAATTGAAAATGTGCCAGTGGGATTCTTATGCAAGTAAATTTTATCTTAATAAAAATAAATCACTATAAAATATTAATATTTAAAGGTTTTTACTTCTAGAATAAGATTTATTCACTTTATAGGAGTATTTAGACAAAGTGAATCATTTATAATTTTTAAAAAAAGTTCCTTTAACTAATTACAGATAAATATAAAATTAACTCCAACAGCAGAATTTAAAATTCGAGATAATTTTACTATATTATTATTTATTAAAAGATGTTTGTCAATAACACTTCATACTCACTTTTGCTTTTAAACTAAACCTACCCTCTTTGTTCAGGCTTTCCCTATTATATGAGAAAAAGACATTGAATTTCTAGGAAACATTTCAATTCGTTGAAATACAATAATCTGATTGATTGATTTTTTTCTGTCTTACTTTGTTTCCTAATAAATAAATTATAACTTACGAGCTATAATTTTTCTAGAAATATTTGTACTTCAAGATATTATACTGCAATTACATAAATACAAATACATATTTTTTGTTAGTTAAAAGCAACTCATATTCTTTAATGTCTATGTGTTACAATAATTTACAAAAGTTTACCCATCGGTCACTTAGTTTGTTTACCGCCAAAATAAATAAACTTTAAACGTGAAAACACATTTAAAGTTTTTCGGTCATTGCAAAGTAAAACCAAAGGGAAACGTTAAAACAATTCTTTTAGGGCTGCTGCTAAAAAAGAAAAATCTAATATATTACTTAGATTTTTCATAAACATCTTAGGACAAAATAAAATGAGCTATACTTTAAAAAAAAATGTTCGAATTTTCACATACGTCTACTAGAAGATTTTAATGAGTACAATGTTAGGAAAATATTGACAATGAGTGGTGAAAATGTTATATTTGTATACGAATGTTTGTTACTTTAAGTCTAAATTTCATTATGGTCGTGTAAAATTAACATGCGCGTTAAAATTCCATAATGAGGTATGGAAAACTTTTGATCATTTTTTTCAGTGTAATAAAAAATAAACACATATATTATGGCAGTTATTGTATTAACGTGTACATAGGAAATCTATGAATGATAATCATAAAATTTTCTCAAATAATTATTATTTGAAATAAAAAAAAAAAAAACTTATGAATGACTTTTATCTTTTAGCACTCAAAACCGATTACAACCAAACTGCTAATGCGACGTTTGGGAGTACGGCGGCCGGACTTATGCTTGGCCAAGGTCATATTTCCGACAATAGAAGCGGACAACAGCTGATGTTGAACCAATCGCCGGTGACCAGATCACAAGTGATGAACGGAAACGCGGCGCTGCTACTGATGAACAACACGGGCCGTACGAATTTCACCAACAAACAGCTAACGGAATTAGAAAAAGAGTTCCATTTTAACCGTTACCTGACGCGAGCAAGACGGATCGAGATTGCGTCAGCACTCCAACTCAATGAGACTCAAGTAAAAATATGGTTTCAGAACAGAAGAATGAAACAGAAAAAACGACAACGTGAAGGATTGTTACCGGTGGCTCAACAGCACCAGCAAGACATGCACCTCAGTGGAACGAGCAGCACCAGTAACTCTCCAACTGCGTCAAATGTCTAAAAAATGCGTATTAACGTTTACAAGTGCGACGAATCCAACGTTTAAATAGCATAATATACAAATATTACACAGATATATCAAGCATTTCCATGTTGAATTCATTAAACGTTCAATTAAGTTTTTTTATTACAAAAAGATCATTAATTTACAAATCAATTTGTAACATTTACAATTCATTTTCTAATACCTATTCAAAAAAAATTACTGTCGACTTTATAACAATTGTGTCCTTGATACTTCGATTTAACTATTATAGCGAACTACATTTTCCTCAAACCATCAAAGCAAAACCAATGTAACTATTAAATTTTTTTATTAACAAGTCCAAGATAAATTGGTTATCACTTGGCATTTTCTGTTTATTGATTAATGAACTTTTTCGGTGCAGAAAAATGGTCTCTCCAAATCATCTTTCGAAATTCTATTAATTTTTTCAAAAATATTTTAAAAACTCAATGTAGTTAAAAGCTCGTTATTCTGTTTATATCATTCTAAGTTCCATATATTAAAAAAACAGTTACCATAAAATGTGTAAATATTGTAGTAAAATTCTTTTAAATAATTCCTAAGTACTGAATTAACAAAAAAAGAGAACACTTGCTTAAGACAAATAATCATTTGTAAAGATTGCACTTTATATAAACCGTTAGTTTATTTTTGAACGTCTTTTTATAAAAATTGTAAAAAGATAAACGTCATTTGTATCTTAATGATAAATTTGGTAAAAGCGCTATCTAAATTAATATGTTAATTATTGGACGATAAAATTCCATAACATTGTTTAGTTCCTATTTATGACTATTGTAAATTATTAAGTAATATTTCTTTATCTTTGTTTTGTAAAAAATTGTATAGTTTTAGATTAACATTAATTTGTCAATGTGTAATATATTTCGGTGTATATATTTAAAAAAAACCAATAAATTATATAAAATATTCCATATATATATAAATTACTTATGATAAATAATGTTGAAATAAAATTAGAAAAATTGTATTCGATTGTGATTTGCTGTGATTTAAAATAAATACATACATATTACATGAATACCTAAATGTTAATCAAACAATGATATTTTAACAAAAATATCTAAATTTGTATCCTTAATTCGTATTGGATATTTTTATATTTACATAATTTTGTCCTAAATTCAAAAAAATTTACGATACCACAACTGTCCGATCGAGTAATTTGCGCCTGTGTGAACTACTAATGAATTACTTATGAAAAATAATGAATATAAAAGTATTAATTTGAAAAGTGTTATAAGAAATTTCACGAGTGCAATATAAAATGTATTAGTAAATTTTTTAATTTAAGAGCGAAAATCTTTAATTTAATTTTAATAATTTACGGTAATATTTAAAAATTATATTTTGTGGTGTAAAATAAGTTGTTTAGCGCCTGTACGTTTATCTAAAACTGTGTGCGGGTTACGACCAATAGAAGGTGTAGAGAGGGAATGTTGTTGAACAATATAAATATAGCTGATAGAAATTCTTTGCGGGTACTGTAAGGGTGATCGTGATCCGGACATTTTAATCTTCCATTATATAAGTCCTCACCTCTATTGTTGTTATGACTTTATATGCGTGTGCAGTGGAAGAGTGTGGAGAGAAACACTCATACTATGTTAAAAAAAAAAAAAAAAAAGAGTAAAAATAACAATGGGTTCCGGGTGTCGGGAGGAGGCAGGGCTGGCAGTGAGTGGCAGTTGGCTGATAATAATGATGGATTATGAAAGACCCTGTGAGTTTCCCTCCGGGGGAACCGAGTGGGGAATGAACTGCGTGCAAAGGCTGAGTAGGAAAAGGACAAGAGAGAAAAACCTACGTCAAAACTGTTCTAACTTTTACACATCACGCGTGAGCCCTGAGTACTCTGTGTATACCTGCTGTTAGCATTACGCTGTTATTATTATTAAGGCAAGATTTTTTTTTGTCATTCTGCTCCCCTTCCATTATATCACACATTATTCATCATGCGATGGCTTTAGTTCTTGAGGCGAAAGTAAGTGCTGCCAATTACCGAAAGTGTAATAGACCAGTACCTTTGATCCTTAAATCGGGCTAAGTGAATCATTAAATAAATTTAGAATACTTAAAAAACCATCCAATGTCGATAGATAATGATGAACATCTATAAGGTAAGTAGATTTCTAAGATGATAAACAAATTTTAATTAGTGAAAATTCAAAATAATTTTTAAAATTCTTGCAAGTTTTGTTATTTTTAAGTATTGTTGTAATATTTCAGTTCATGGGATAATATTTATACATTCATTTTAACTTGTAGTAGGTATAATAGTTGTTAGTAAGTTTAAACATAAATAAACTCGAAATATTAAAATAGATATTTTATGTTTTATTATCATCATGATCTGCTTTGAACTATTAAAAATTAAAATTTTAACACTCAAATTTATACACACAGTAAGTATATTTTTACTAAAAATAAGTTTACGTTTTTTTTTAGTTTACATAAATTATTATGAGATGATTCAAAATATATTAGTGGATAATCTTAAGCTTTAAAGAAAATATTTGATTCAAAAAATTTATTAAAACTGAAAAAAAATCATTATTTGTAAAACTGTAAAAAACGTTTTAAAAAATTAAGCTGAAACTTTGAAACACAGTTTGCATAATATCTGAAAAAAAAAATTTGTTTTATGTATAAAAATGAAATCTCAGTTTTGGTTTAAACATTATTTTTTGTAATTTAAAGTAGTTATTATTAGCTATTCTTATTTTGAATAATGATATAAATATAGCATTTTAGTTTATCTTTTATATTATGTATATAATTCAGTGTAACGATAAAACATCGTAGCTAAAAAAAGAGAAGATTAAGCTTAATTTAGCACTTTTAATCGTTTGGATTTCCATTGAATATACTTCGTCGTAAAATCCTTTTAAAGTAAAAACTCAAAGACAAAATTAATAATTGTCTTTGGTGTAATATGCATAGAAACTTTGTGGTCTAAAGCTCTTATAAACTCATAAGTGATAACATTTTAATGTATAGAAATGAATTTTGCTTATTATCTTTTTAGACTAATAAAATAGAAAATTCTATGGAAAAAATGTAACTATGGAATATAAATGTTAAGATAATCAACTAAAAATAAATAATTTTCATTCAAAATATTCATTTCCGAGTTATGCTGTAAGCTTTTTTTAATTACAGGTAATTCAGTACTACAAATTTTCACTTCAATTAAAAGTTGAATTCACAGCACATTTTTGTATACTATATAGTATTATGGATAAATACAACTTGGAAATGTACCAGAGTGAGTCGATAGACACCTTTAGCCAAAAAACTGATGATAAACTCGCTCTCAATCATGGAAAGCCGGCTGTGGAAACTTAAAATTTTCTATAACCGGCCGACCATTCTAGACTGTTATTTAGTAGAGGATTTTCTGTATCTAATGAAATTTTGAATGATTTCATCGAAACTTATACAATCTATTAATGCTAAACGCAAACTAAAAGAGTATGAAATATCTTAAAAAAAAAACCCTGAAAGTGGTCTCATAAACATTATAATGAAAAAGTTTCTAGTTATTCGAAGTCAAATGAACGTTATAAAAGTCATTCAAGATCAAAAGTCGTCGAACAAACGTTCAGTTAGAGGCGAATTATTCAGTTTGTTAACTGATAATGATTACAACGCCGTCAACGGATATGAGAGCGATTGCCTTCAAAACGACTCTTTTCCTAATACCGTCAAACTATGAGACGAGTCTATTAACATTTGTATTAGCTACAATTTTTCCCTCTCAAATGACATAAAATAGCATAAGATTACAACAATAGATATTAAATTTAATATTATTATATTAAGTTTAAGTTACAAAAATCTTTGCAAAATTAATTATTATAAATTACTTTAAAAATATCCATAATTATAGTTTATTTTATTATTGACGAGGGTATTGTCAATCCTCAAAACGTTGCACTATTCATGAGTAATTAATATTATTCGTTTTTATTACTATTATGCAATAATGGCGAACCTAACGCATACATTTGTTATTTGATTAAAAGTTCCTTTGAAAATAATTAATATCATCTTAACAATAAATTTGAAAAATGATTTTTTTAATTTATTTAACGAACGAACAAATAAATGATATAAACTAATGATATCAAACATTTTATAAACTTTTTTAACATTTTAATTGAGTCTTTTGACATACACTTTATATGATATATCTGAAGTGAAAATTTGTTTTATATAAATAAGATTTTAGGTGTAGTTTTAAATTTTATATTTTGATCATCGCCTTAGTACTGATGTTTGTATTAGTATTACTTATAACAGGCAATAATTATTACAGCAGAGGTGACCCTAAATAATTGAGATATGGTGATGATGATAATGAGTGGAATTATTTACAACTATTAGTAACTATAATGATTTTTTAACTATTAATTAAAATTTTTTCAAAGATATCTTACAACGATTTTTATAGGCCAATTAAATATATATATATTTCCACTAGTAACTTAATTTAGCTTTTGTTACCTTCAGTGGTTCATAATCATTACCTGTAGTTACAACTTAGAAAACATTTTGAGAGTTATGTTTTGCAGTACATTGAAAATGCATTAAGTGTTGATGTTACTTACAAGGAAATGAACAAACACAGACTCATGGGATTACTGCCGGTTGTCTGATCAGCAACTATCTGAAGTGAAAACTTTGAAATTCGTAAACTCTCAATTTTAACCAACACCAATGATAGACTATATAGCCTTCGCATCATGTTAAAGGTCTCTGTAGACATTCAGGTGCACGTCGTCACTGGCATAGTTGTTGGACATTTTGTAAATTCACCCTTTCCTGTGTATGTGACCACATCACCAATATATGTATATTTTATGTTTTATAGGCGACTATGATGGATGGGGCTGTCTTCAGCCTTTGTCAACTGCTTTTGGGCGTTTTGATTTCTTTATATAGAATAGAACCGCAACTAGCATATTCGTATAACATTCACAATAGCCGCTATTATTTCCATAGTCCTGTACGATTGACATTATAAATAATAAATGCATAAGGTTTTTTTAGAGAAAAAATCCCTTTTACGCTTCACCCCTACACCAGTTTGCACCATATAAGCAAAATGTGTAAGCTATACTACACACGTTAACCGATCAGTCAAATTCGGACGATACACCGCACCCTTCTTAGCCACCGATACAGTTTGTGCTCGTGACAACGTTCTAAACCGTGGGATTACTATATTTTATTAGAAATGTGTCCGCCTACTCGATTTTACCTGTTTTTCGACCGATAACTTTAACATGCGCACTTTTCCTATTGAAGTTAAAATACTGTGATACGATTATAAATTTCTAAATGAAATTTACTTATGTTTAATCATAAGCATAACATTTTTTTCCCCGCGTATGCTTACTTTTATCCTATGTTAAGTTATGGCTTTAGATATGAATTACAATAGTAAAAAAATTATTGTACGGCGATTGTTCTACTATTAGAAATCGACAGTCAAAATAAAAAAGTCGCAATTTATTACAAACTAGTTACTTTATTTTATAATTTGAAAATATTCCGGAATGTTAGAAAACCTATATTAAATTAAACCTATTTAAGAGTACTGTGTGACGAAAAAAAGAAAACTGTACCGATAATATTTTTTTTATGACTTTAAAATTTGCAACAATAAATTTAACCGATACGCATGAAGCGTTTTTTTATAACAGTAATGTTAGTCTTATTCAAATATCATCTATATATATATTTCAACTATATCCCGTCGCCATTATGCTTTTTCAGTAAAATATTATGTTATCGTTGGAATTTCAAGGGGGAGATCACGAATCCCTTTTTCCATGGGGTATGGATAATTGCTTCATAGCGTAAACTGTTGTTAATCATTTTTGCGTCTCCTAGAAGATTTGTGGGCGACACTGATCAGGGTGTGCTATATAGACAACCATTATAGAATATTGAATTATTTAGTTTCCTTGAATTTCTTTTTTTTTTGAAATCGCAGCGACGCACGATAAAGATTTCATTATATTTTATCATAATAATTTTAAAAATGAAAATACACTATTTTTCAAACAAAAATGTTCAAAATTTGCTTAATTTCGTATGCAAGATAAAATTTTGCGGCTAAATTTTATATTATTATGATAAATATTAATGAAAAAAAAAAATCATTTTACACTAACTACCAAATAAATTTGTCCTCCAAAACTGCAATTTATTGCTCAGATTAAATTTAAGTATAGCCAGCTCACATGTCAAATAAACTCGAAGCACTCCAATAAATAAATAAATTTAAAACGACAAATTTTCCGTGAACTCATCGCTTACACAAACATATATTTTTTTACTTTTCATCCTTCATTGTTGGTCTATAATAATTAATTAATCATTTAACAATAAAGTACAGAAAAAATCTATCTTTTTGATAAAATCAAGATACTTTTACCTATGAGTTTGTATTTAAAAAATAAAAATATAATCAAGTTATGTTGAAACAATTTTTTATAATACAATCAATTCAACCTATTTTCCACTGCTGAAAACTCATTTACTTTACCAACATTATCTTGTTCGTTTCTGTTACCCGTAAACAAAAAATTAATTTTTTTTTAAATTTAATAAAAATTTAATCTTATTGTTGTTATAAAAAAAATAATTACTTCATTTATATTAGGAGTTTTGTGTACTCACTTACAGTATTTAAATATATCGATTATAATATTTATATATATATATTATTTAACAATTTAAAAATTGTTAGACGTATATTATCACATATTGTATCTGAATTTAAACATGTTTTCTAACAATCCTAAATTTAAATGAATAATATATACTTCAGTGTGTAGATTACTTTAAGAATAATTTTAAGCACATTATTTATTTAACTATATTATCTTGGAGTTATNTGCACATTATTTATTTAACCATATTATCTTGGAGTTATAAAATAAAATGATTGAGTTTGACAGTTCCACGTACAGAATAAAGTATTATCAATCGATGACGTGATATCAAAAAATATAAAAATTATGTAATTTTATTTTGAATTTTTTGCCAATATAACTTCAAAATGAGGTAAAATTACCAAAAATTTGAACTATTTCAAATATGTGTGCGTAGCCAACTAATTTTGCTACTACTTACTAAATTTTTATTTCAATAAATCAAACCTGATCCTTATTTTATATTCATATTCTCAGGAACTATTACGCAAACCCCTTCAATATTTTTATTCGAAATTGTGGCTTGAATCGGTATTAAAATCTAAAATGTATAATAAACATAAAAAGTTTAATAGTATATTTAACTCTTGATCTGAAAAGTTAATAGAAATGAAATACTACCTTATCCGTCATGGGTTTTCAGTTCAGATATACATAGACATTAACAATATTTACTGCCTATTTCACCCCCGTTGACTCTCAGCAGTTCCTAAATTGTTTTCGTAGTTTTTTACAATTATATTTACTTTCCGGTGAACGATTTACTACTCTGCTGGTAAATCATAATTGGTGAAAACATAGTGTTCCATGAAATTTTCAACACCATTTTTACTGATATGAATCATAAAATCGGCTGTGACGAGAAGATTTATAGGCGTTTGATGTATTGAACTGATACCCACGTCATCACTTTGCTTCAAAAAGTGTCTTTCTGAATCCTTTTGGACAACATCTTGCTTGTCTCATGGATCATAACTGAACTTATGAAAACCGTAAATGAACTTTTTTACTATACAGATGATTATTGGGAGGAAAAAGTTTTAAATGGTATTGTTATAAAACGTGTTAAAAAGTTTATGATCTGTATAAGCGGATTTTTTGATTAAACTGAAACTACTGATAGTTCAGGAGAATACCAAGTTGATGAAAATACATTTACTTAGCATTTAATTTATGTATTTGCTTCATATTCACATTAGGTTGAAAGAAATTGCAGCTTATATGTCATATTATACTAATTTTGTTAGATGATTACTATTAAAAATATATATAATGATAGAAATTATTGAATTATTCCTAAAACAACAAGATCTTCTATGTCCTTATTTATATCCTAATTACAAGTTTTATGATTTATAAGTATAATATATGAATAAATAATTATTATAGGAATTAAAATTAATATCTTAAACGTAATTATATTTGTGTGTAAATTTTGATGTCATTCATACTTTAGTTTATAGTTTGTTTATTAAATGTGTGCGTTAAATTATTGTACAAACATGTCACTGTTAAATTTTCATACCGAGATAATATTTTCTATTATTGTGCTTAAAATTGTTGATAATTGTCAGTTATACTATTATTTAATACTTTGTAATTTTCATAACGATACATTTTTATTTTAGACTCATTAAAACATGTTTAAATTTTAACTAAAATAAATTAATTTAAAATGGTTAACATGTATGATGTTATAAATGATATACTATTTATGAAATGTTAATTTAATTTTTATTATTGGTGTTTAGTTTTCCTCAAAATGTATAATAGATTTCCAACTAAAAAAAAATAGTTTTGTTCATTGGGAAATTAAATTTGATTTTTCCAAAAAAAGTAGTTTTGCACCAATGAATTTATAAATTATATTATAATTCATAAATCACAACTTTATTGTTCATTTTATTTTCTTAAAAAAAATAGTAGGTATGTATTGATTAATTGTTGGAAATAAAACAGAAAATTAAAAATATATGAATGTTACAAAATTCAAGTAGGATTTTCTAAAATGAAAGTTTCTTAAAAAATTTAATAGAACATTATAGTTGTAAAGTATTAAATTTTAAGTAATTAAACCAATGAAACTTCAAAAATTAATATTGTTCAAAAAATTTTTACAATTATAACTACCTCAAACGTCTAAAAAAGATTATTTTGAACATTAATATTTTTTGTTAAACATTATTTATAATTATTCATATTAGTATTTACATTGTAGGTTTGTTTTATAAAAAAATCAAAACTATTTTTAGTTTCTAAGACATTAGTCACAGTTTTTAATTCTATTTTAATTTAATATTTATTTTATTGTATTTTATTTTTAAAAATAGCATTAAAAAATTAGAAGTATATGATCTAACCAATAATATGCTTTGAAAAATTATAAAAGTAAATAGTGCATAACGGTATAAATAACGGTATAAATAACACATATTTTAGTTCACAATCTAATTCCCTATATTTTCTTCATTAAATTTTTAAAAAATTGGTTTTAAAATTAATCATTAAAAATATGTTATTTTTAAATTATATTATATTTATATGGATGTTACACCAAAACATAATATCAACTGAGGGACATAAAAACCTAATTAAGGTATATAATTCAATCCAATTAATAATTTTATATATGATATCGATGAAATATTTTTTTAACAATAGTTGATTATTTGAATTTACAAATTGATATTTGATCATTTTTTCGTACAATTAACATTATATTAGAATAATTCCTAATCCTAAAATTGTAAAACCAAAATCGTGTTGATTTATTGAAATTATTTTTTAATGATTATAAAAATAAAAAATTATTTTCTATACAATTTAATTTAAGTATTAAACGAGTACAGTGAAGTGTAAATTATTCAAGAAATCATATTGTACTTTATGGCTAGAAAAAAAATTTGACCTTAATATTATTTCCTATTCAATTTATTTTTATTTATTATTTTAAGAATTATGATAATAATTAAATTTTCACTAAATATTTGTATTTAGTAAATTTAAAGTTTCGAATTATACCTGTTACATTTTTTGTAAAAAATTATTGTTATTTACATATTTTACTTTACTTTTTCACACATAAAATGTTTATAAGTAAAAAAAATTAATAAGAGTCACCATAAATTTATCTTATTTTTTAAATAGACTGTCAAGAAAAAATTAAAAAAACTAATTGAACCTGTAAGTATGTCTTGTAAAAGATCAGTTACTAAATATGTATATATTTACGAGAAAAAATATTTTATTAAAATGATATACTTAAAATAATTAAATTGTTTAACCTTTGTTATATTACTTAAATTTAAGTTTTGAACAATCATATACTGTTATTTAATTTTTTTAATATTTTTGTTTGTTTAAAGCGTAATGATGATATTGCACAGGTGGTTGACTATGAAGTAAGACAAGAAATTTTTTAAATACTACAAGCTATATTTTCAATTATCATTGATATTTTGAAATTGTAGATTTCTATTCTTAAAAAAATATATTAGTTTTTAATAATAGTTGAATTACAAGTCATTTAAATCTATGATAAATATATGAGAAGTTTTCTCAGTATATTATTTTGAGCATGACTAATACGAGATAATTTTTATGTAATCCACTAAAATAAAAAAACTGTATCTTTGTTACTAATGATAAAATTTTTTAAAAATGACATATTTTGTTCTCAAAATAAATTATTTTACTTCAATTTAATACTACTTTTTCTACATTTATGTTCATTCTACGTTTATGTCAATTTATTAAGATATGCATCCGTAATTTTTTATGACACAGCGTCATCTTCATAGCAAAAACGCGTAAGTCCATTTTTTAAAGTTATTCAATAATAGGAAAACAATATTTTTGTATTAGTTAACAGTGGAAATAAGTTTTTAACACTCATTCATCACAAGAAAAAATAGAGATGTATATAATAATAAATTGATCACTTGTGGCTAATTAATTAAATAAAATTAAAATTATATTCTTATTTATATCCTAATTGCAAGTTGTATGATTCTTAAGTGAATAAATATGAATAAATATATATATTTGTATTTATAATATAAAAATATATAAAGGTAAATGGTGTTATTTAAAAAAAAAGTATCTAGAATGAAAGAGGGATATAAGTATTATTTCTCATAGACAAATTGTATTGATCTATACATTTATCAAAAAGTTATAGCATTTTCAAGTTAAAAATGTAAAATATAAAATCGAGAATTTTAACACTAAAATAGCATTCGGTAGTCATTTTCACCGTGAAGACAAAATAAAGTCTGAAATATTTTTGTTTCCGTAATAAAATTAATTACTGTAGCTTTAATTTAACATATATATATATATATATATAAAAGTGTCAGCTTTCCGGAACACTTTAAAAAGTTAAGTTGAAAAAATTGTAATTTTAAATCCCCCCTTGTGGGCATGTAAAGAGTCAGATTAAAAAAATATACCAAATGATAGGTGAAGACATCAAGCATATATAAAAAAAATTATATTGATTTGTTTATTTTTGATAAAATTATGGCAGTTAAAAAAAATTTCGAAAATTTGTGATTTTTAAATGTGTAATTTTTTTTGGAGATTTCCTCCGTTTACGGAAAACGAGAGAACTTTTTCAATTTTCGAGGGAAATGTCTTCGACTAGATACGATTTGTGATCTTTTGACGTATCATTGAAGGAAATCGGTTCGATGAGAGCTGAGATAATGTGGTAACAGACACAAAAAAAAACATATCATAGTAAAACTAATACCTTCTCAGCTTCGCATCGAAACTAAAATAATATACATTATTATATTACCAGATTATTAATATGGCAATGTTTATAAGGTACCGGATTTTTTTATATGTATAATTATTTAAAAAATTTTATATTAAATATTAGACTAATGAAAATATTTAACTATACAAATAAAAAAATTTATAATTAGTTTCTTTTTCTGGTAGACTAATGAAGAAAGAATTAAAAACATGACAGTTTGTTGTATAGATATCAGTGATAAAAAATATTTTATATCCATAGTCCTCGAAATTAATCATTATTTTAATCCTATCACATCGGATAAGAATCCTAAAAAGTTGACGATACCAATTTATACAACGGAAAATCGTATAGTGGATGGTATGCTAAATGGTATAGCTAGAGTTTTAGAAAATGAAGAAACAGGCATCAGTCTATGGAAAAAAATGATTGAGGTAATACTAATGACCGACATTAATTTTAGTTCAGTTTTTTTATATTTTTATTTGAATATTTTAATTTATGTGTATGTATGTCTTAGAAAACAAAAACAAGTAGTGAAGCTTTAGAAATTCTGGGAAGCAAAAAAAAATTTAAATTATATACGGAAAAACAATACAAGAGTGGTATAATTATTGAAATATTTATTTCATTTCTTGATTCTATTATTACATCTGATATCCATTGAACTTATACAATTACTCTTTATATTTTATTATACATGTTTCTACTAATTATTAAGTGTAATAAGTAACCCCTAGTGGTATGCGCAAAACACAACAATCTGTATTCAGGAATTTTCCCCTTGAGTAGTGTTGATAATTGCACGGCCGCCCCATTATTAGGATTTTGTAAAATGTGTGTATATATTGTAATTCTTACAATATTCTTAAGTTGATTGCATTTACATTTGGATTAATATTATATACTTTACATGTAACCTTATTATTTCATAACAACCGTACTCTTTTTATTATTTAAAACTATTATAGGGGCAATTAAAATTGACTTATCTTTCTAACTATTTAAACATAAATGTTTAAATTAAAATGCATTTTTATGATATAGTCATGTGTACAAACAAAATAATCAGTTTGACAGATAATTCGATTTTTATGTAATTGTACCTTTCTATAATTTATATCCAAATATCTTAAGAATTATTGTAAAAAATTAATATGCTTGAATATTACATCACATATTACTAGAATGGGGCAATTTTTTGATCAGCTGGTATTATTTCACAAAGCTGCTTGTGGTTAATTTCTTAATAACTGGCATCTATTACTCCTATTGTAAAAATTGAAGCATCTTAGAATACTTTTTTTTAAATCATTTTAATAATTATAAACAGATAACTTTCAAGAAATTTTTTACGAAAGGACTTTTAAAATTATAAAGAAAATTTAATCAAATATAAATGTATTATATAATTGTATAAGAAATTTCAATATACACTCTATTTGTGGTTATCAGGAATAGGTCCAATACATGATTATAAGAATTTTCGCTTTAAACGTATGTTTTTAGGTTACCAATTAAATTTTACTATATAATATTAGTATCTGACGTCTAAAAATTATAAATAAAATAATCAGAGAAATTTTTTTTCCAACTGGAATAAATACCTATCAAATGACGCCTCTGGTTTTAGATTTAAAAAAATGTTTTAATTATTTACATTATGTTTGTTGAACTATTGAGTTTTTACTGCGATTTTGTAAATTCATATAACGTTCACACTTAAATTTCTATTTTATAGCAAAATGTTTAAAACTCAAAAAAAACTTTAATTTTTTTAAACAATAATCACTAAAAATAATCATGTAAATAGCTTAGTACAAACACCATTTGGCAGTATAAATGTATTGATTTTTGAGTAACATGTAATATTTAGAAATTTGAAAAGTAAAAATTCAATATTTAAATCATTAGTTTGCGTTAAAATAGTTGTGGTGCTTGGGAGATAATAAATCAAAACTGTTTAAACTAAAAATTTGTACCTATCTTTTATTAGGCTATGCTATCGATATTAAATAAATTTTTGCGTATCCTAAAATTGCATATGTTATATTTATTAAATCGTAATAACATATACTTTTTTTACTATTTTTCACTTGCCATGTCTAGAAAATATTTTTTTTATTAATAATTTATGTGTTTCATTATTTTTAAATATTTCAGGATTTTTATTGACTTATTTAGATTTCTATATACTATCAGTTGTGATTGATAAATGCATTTATTATTATGAACATGATTTTAATATATGGATGTTTTTCCGTAAAAACTGGCCTAATTACAGCACTCTTGATATGAAGAATGAAAAGTGTATTTACATTGCAGTAAAAGAAAAATTCGTTTATTCGATTACTGAAGTTGTTGATGAAGTCTTAAAACTCAAAGAATGATTTTTTTAAACACTTTTTCGTGGTATTTTGTTTAGTTATTTATAATTTTCATTGATTGTGTATAGTGTAAAAACTAAATAAAAACACTAATAAGTTTTTTCTTTTAAATTTTATCGTATGATTAATAGTATATGAGTTTTAAATAAATCAATACATGTTTAAACCTCATGGCAAAAGTTAATAAAAAAATAAAATAAATATTCTTTTATAGACTTATCAATAATTAGAATTAAATTAATTAGATTATAGTGATTACGTTTTGTTTTTTATGAATTAAGAGCTATAGAAGAACGTGTGTTTTAACAAAGATACTGAAGAATTATGATATCATTCAAAATATATAAACTTTTCATTACCTACAGTACCACATTGATATTTCATCCTAGTGCATCATAAATAGTTCTATGAAACAATCACGTCATCAAAAATCTCATTCAATTGATTTGGTTATACATATATGTTTTCATTTTAATTATACATAGTTAATTTAGCGTTTACGTTTTATACTTGATTTTTTTTTATAACAGTACAAAATAGACCAATTGACTCTTATAACTTTTATTTCAATTAATATTTCGTTGTAATTTTTAAGCAATTATTACATTTTTAAACTACATTAAAAACATCTTGTTTATTATTTGTTTTTGATATGAAAAAATAAAATTAAAATTTTTTCCAAAATTACCTATTATTATTATTTGCATCCCCATAAACAATCGTCCGTTGTGAATGATAATGTGAGTCTAAGGAATTCGCATCAAATGTTACATTTTTTAAAAAAATCACTGCAATAATTTCGAATATTTTTGGATATGAATTCGTTTATGTTGCTCTAAATTTCTTAAAAATAGCAGCGTTTTATTCTAAAACGCAAAATATCCTAAAAGTTTATAATATTTTCAAGTAATATAATTCTTCATGATTCATATCTCGCTCCTCTTTTCGTATTGTGCTTCCTGAACGTTCAATTTAAGGTTTTTNAGTTACACTCGCTCCTCTTTTCGTATTGTGCTTCCTGAACGTTCAATTTAAGGTTTTTGTACTTCTAGCGCCATCTTGTTGTTGGATCTACAATTATTATCACTATCATAAAAAATACTCCGATGTGAACCTGTTACATATTTCACTGTAATTTGTATATGTGTAATTTTTCCAATATCAGTTGGATGGATTTTTTTAAATATTGTAGTACACATTAAAATTTAGTTTGATATAGTTTAAACAGGGCAAACGTTCCAGAGTATTTTCAAAAATTGAGTCTTTCGATGTTTTTTTAGCTGCTGCGAACGCAATGATACTTGATTTCTTCGCATTTTTACCTTTAGGTTTTTTGCATTACCATCGACTCGAACTAACGATCGAGTTGAAATTTATTCGAGTTTACGTTTCGCTTTCAGGACACTAGTAATTGCGTACGTTTACTATCACAGACTATGATACTATCTTTTGTCTTATCACGTTCCCAAGCTCGATTTAGTAATCGGCTTCATGGCGACTCTTAATGTTTTTATATTCTTACTTATATTTATATTTTATAAGTCTGCATCCAGCAGACTTTTAACGGGATCATCACGAGCCAATTGCCTTTTCCAACCGCGTGACGGTTCCCAGGTACTGATACGTTGGCCAATGAACTTCAACGGGAAGATTATTTATTAGACATTTAACCGTTACCAAAGTGGTAACACTAAAAAACGAACTAGTGTTCGATTGTCCACGTCGAATCCTAACGGTGAAATTTTCACAACAATATCGTTACAACAACATCAACAATCAAACTTTGATGGTGTCCTCGATGCGACCGTTAATGACGACGGAGACTTTAAAATGGTAATTATTGATGAACACTCCGGTAACACTAAGGTCGGCGATTTAAAACAAGTACCATTGACGAAACGATTATATTATATTGAACTTTTTTCGTACGCGAAATCTTTACACGATCACCTGAAATATAATCAATATCGTTATTAATTTATGTATTATATTATTCAAAATCACATTTTCATTCTACTACTTGTTTTTGATTGCTTTGAGTGATACGCGTGTGCTATCCTCGTTCGTTTCGTTATTTTGATCTAATAATATAGAGAATATTATAAATTTATTTAAAATTAATTACTTTGAATTATGAATATATTTTCAAACGTGATATTATCCGTTCAATCCCTAAAAAATTATCTTATGACTATAACATTTATTGTTTTTTTGTTTTTATTATTTTATACGAATCACCAGGGTAAATGGACACCGCTTAAACGTCCATCAAATTTGGATTCATATTTTTCGCAACTCATCATCATCATCTATTAAAGGCAATGCCTTGTCGTTGATGCCACTCCTCTCTGTTAGATCTAGCACATGCTCATTTCTTTTCTTGTCTATCCATTTTGTCTTTAGATTTGAACATTTTGTATCAGTATTTTTCTATCACTTTTCTTAACCTAATTACTAGTGATGGGAAATATCGAACTATTCGATAGTAGTCCACTATTCGAATATTAAAAATATTAGATAGTTATACATTTACTCAAATATTTATAAAAACTATTCGATAGTCTATTCGAATAGTTTTTAAACAATCTTATTTAGTCGAAAGTGTTATTAAAACAGCAAAACTATAAATCTGACTATAAATTTACATAAGACCAATGTTTTAAAAAATTTAACTTGACATATTTTTTTTACGAAACATTTTGTTGTAAAATGATTATTTTGAGAATTAAGAATGATTTATATTCAAAAAATGAATTTTAGCAAATTATTTTTTTGAGGAAGTAAAAATAATTTTAGAAGAAAATATTAAAATCTATAATTCATATTCTATACATTGTTACGCTAAGTGTTCAATGATTAACCGACTAATAGAAATAGTTCATATAATTTTTGAAGAGGAGCAGTATTTATTGTTGTCACCACTTTTACAAACTTAAAAATTNTAATATTTATAAAAACTATTCGATAGTCTATTCGAATAGTTTTTAAACAATCTTATTTAGTCGAAAGTGTTATTAAAACAGCAAAACTATAAATCTGACTATAAATTTACATAAGACCAATGTTTTAAAAAATTTAACTTGACATATTTTTTTTACGAAACATTTTGTTGTAAAATGATTATTTTGAGAATTAAGAATGATTTATATTCAAAAAATGAATTTTAGCAAATTATTTTTTTGAGGAAGTAAAAATAATTTTAGAAGAAAATATTAAAATCTATAATTCATATTCTATACATTGTTACGCTAAGTGTTCAATGATTAACCGACTAATAGAAATAGTTCATATAATTTTTGAAGAGGAGCAGTATTTATTGTTGTCACCACTTTTACAAACTTAAAAATTTAAAACGCGCTGTCCTCTTAATCGGTGTTATGCCTTTATATGATAAAAGATCAGGTAATGCTAGACTAAGAATAGTATACAAGGTATTAAGTGTAACATAAGACTTTAGTATTTACGAATACTTCTGTTGCGCATAGAACAAATCTTTCCGATAAAACTGAAAATATATCATTAGTCATCGGAAAAAAGAACGGTTTTATAATTTTCAACCCATATTTATCAGTTTTTACTAACGACTCACAAACTAAAAATAAATAAAATGATACNATCTTATTTTTTTGAGCAAGTAAAAATAATTTTAGAAGAAAATATTAAAATCTATAATTCATATTCTATACATTGTTACGCTAAGTGTTCAATGATAAACCGACTAATAGAAATAGTTCATATAATTTTTGAAGAGGAGCAGTATTTATTGTTGTCACCACTTTTACAAACTTAAAAATTTAAAACGCGCTGTCCTCTTAATCGGTGTTATGCCTTTATATGATAAAAGATCAGGTAATGCTAGACTAAGAATAGTATACAAGGTATTAAGTGTAACATAAGACTTTAGTATTTACGAATACTTCTGTTGCGCATAGAACAAATCTTTCCGATAAAACTGAAAATATATCATTAGTCATCGGAAAAAAGAACGGTTTTATAATTTTCAACCCATATTTATCAGTTTTTACTAACGACTCACAAACTAAAAATAAATAAAATGATACTTTTTTACTGTTATTAATTGTATAATAATTTATTTTAAGTATTCGTTAATTATCTTCTTCTATAATTAAGTGTACTTAATAAACATTTTAGTTAGAACTAATCGAATATTTTATGAAACCATTCGCTAGCCCATTCGAGTATTTTTAAAAACTATTCGATAGTTTATNTATCGGTGTTATGCCTTTATATGATAAAAGATCAGGTAATGCTAGACTAAGAATAGTATACAAGGTATTAAGTGTAAAATAAGACTTTAGTATTTACGAATATTTCCGTTGCGCATAGAACAAACCTTTCCGATAAAACTGAAAATATATCATTAGTCATCGGAAAAAGAACGGTTTTATAATTTTCAACCCATATTTATCAGTTTTTACTAACGACTCACAAACTAAAAATAAATAAAATGATACTTTTTTACTGTTATTAATTGTATAATAATTTATTTTAAGTATTCGTTAATTATCTTCTTCTATAATTAAGTGTACTTAATAAAAATTTTAGTTAGAACTAATCGAATATTTTATGAAACCATTCGCTAGCCCATTCGAGTATTTTTAAAAACTATTCGATAGTTTATGCTAAAAACACACTATTCGGTTGTATAAAAACAATTCGAATAGTATTCGATAGTTTAAAATATTTGAAAATGCCAATCACTACCAATTACCTACGAATTTATCTACTAAATTACATTTTCATAATTACATTAATTGTTAAATTTACTACATAATAAACGCATATAAAATTATAATATATGCTCACCATTAAAATTTGTCGGGCTGCTGGTGCCGTAATTAACCACATATTTCAGTGATTTATTTTATTCAGTCTGATTTTATTTAATTTTCAATATTTACAGAAGGCATTTTTAATACTTTAACAGTGCCTACCAATTAAATTTTTTTTAATGAAAAAATACATTATTGAAATTTAAATATTACAATACAATGAGANATCTTCTTCTATAATTAAGTGTACTTAATAAAAATTTTAGTTAGAACTAATCGAATATTTTATGAAACCATTCGCTAGCCCATTCGAGTATTTTTAAAAACTATTCGATAGTTTATGCTAAAAACACACTATTCGGTTGTATAAAAACAATTCGAATAGTATTCGATAGTTTAAAATATTTGAAAATGTCAATCACTACCAATTACCTACGAATTTATCTACTAAATTACATTTTCATAATTACATTAATTGTTAAATTTACTACATAATAAACGCATATAAAATTATAATATATGCTCACCATTAAAATTTGTCGGGCTGCTGGTGCCGTAATTAACCACATATTTCAGTGATTTATTTTATTCAGTCTGATTTTATTTAATTTTCAATATTTACAGAAGGCATTTTCAATACTTTAACAGTGCCTACCAATTAAATTTTTTTTAATGAAAAAATACATTATTGAAATTTAAATATTACAATACAATGAGAAAAATTGATCACTTGTGGCTAATTAATTAAGTAAAATTAAAACTATATTAAAAATATTATTAAATTAAAAAACTAAAAAATATTAAACTCAAAGCCACAAAAAATTAATGAAAAGTCGCGGATACGTATTTCGGAAACAATGTTACCATTATCAACCTGACACCCGACTAGAAAAAACTTCCTTATATATCCCTTATGACCTTATCACCCAGTGACGTCATCACTAAGTAATATTATCACATTTTGCCACTTTATACAAGTTTAATAATGAATTTTTCAGTGGGCCAAGATCCCAATTAATTAAATTGTTTTTATTTTTAAATATTTTTATTACTTCTCTAATATTAAGTTCTTTGTAATTATTTACGTTTTTAATTAGTTTTATGGTTTTAATGGAGTGATTATGTGTCAATAAATGTTCAGCCACTGGAGATTTCTCAACTTCTTGATTTTTAATATTTCTTAAGTGCTCTTTAAACCTGACCCCTATATTTCTTTTTGTTTGTCCTACGTAACATTTATTACAACTTTCACATTGTATTTTATAAATGCCTGATTTCCCCCCTTCATCTACCTTATCTTTAGGGTTACCTAANCATTTCCCCCTTCATCTACCTTATCTTTAGGGTTACCTAATAAATCTCTTAAATTATTACTCTTAGATGTTACCAAAGTAATACCAAAATTCTTAAATATTTTAGTTAATCCATTTGAGATGCCCGGATAATATAAAATTGGTGATCTAATTACTTTTTGTTCCCCCTCTCTGGTGAGTGTACTAGCTACCCTCCTTTCTTTTTTCCACTTTTGTGTTCGGACTAATTTTGAAATTATGTTTTCGTTATACCCATAAAATTTAGCTATTTCTTTTATAACCACCAATTCTTTATTAAAATCTATTTTATTCATCGGAATATTAATTAATCTGTAAACCATACTATTAAAAGCTGACAATTTGTGTTGTCAGGTGTGGTTTGATGTACTCAGAATGTATCTGAACGTGTGTGTGGTTTTCCGATAAATTTTAAAATTTAGTTCCCCTTCTGTTCTTTTAACTAATAAATCCAAAAAAGTCTATTTTCCCTCTACTTCTTGTTCATATGTGAATTTAATCGATGGGTAAAAAGAATTTAAATGTTGTATGAAAACCTGCATATTAAAATCCTATTTATAACTGCAAAAATATCATCTACATACCTAACCCAAACTTTTGGAAAATCACCATAAGTGTATTTTAAATTTGTTTCAAACCTACTCATGAAAAGTTCTGCTGAAAATGGTGATAGCAGATTTCCCATTGCAGTGCCCTAAGTTTGCTCAAAAAATTTATTTTGAAACTGAAAAACATTTTGACTTATACATAACTTTGTTAAATTAATAAGCTAATTTATTTTATCCTATTCAATGTTTTGTTCCTTTAGCCAGTCTTTAAAAAAATCAATTATTATATTTATTGGAATATTCGGAAATAAGGCTACTACGTCAAAAGAAATTAACCTGTCATTATTTTGAATGGCATAACCAGATAATTGTTTAACTAAGTCAATATTATTTTTAACTGAAACGCTTTCGAATTTTTTAAAGGATGAAAATACTCTTACTAGGTGTTTAGCCAAATTGTAAGTCGGAGCATTAATATTCGACACAATAGGTCTCATAGTACTTCCTGGCTTATGTATTTTTAGCAAAGCATATAGTTTAGCTATTTGAGGGTTTGAAATTTTAATAAAAAACCTGAACTTTTCTTCGATTATTAATTTTGAACTATTTATGACGTTTGTAGCCTCCTTTATCATTTTACTTAATGGATTTTTTTTAATTTCTTTATAAGGACCCTCTTGAATCATTCTTCAATACTCTTTCAATAATCATTCTTAATACTCTTTAAAAATAATCTTTTTTCTTTAGTATTACAACAGAATTCCCCTTATCTGACTTTAAATAAAAACAGTTTTTATTTTTAAGTCATTTATGAGTCGTGAATGTTTTTCATTTTTTCCTAAACTCCCTTTATTTATAACAGAATTTATATGTAGAAAATTTAAACACTCCCTTTTTGCTAAGTCTTGATTATTAAAATCAACACTTTTAACCCCCATTTCAATGCCTACTAGTAGATCTTCCATTGGAAATTTTTTTGGTAAAAAACTTGTTTTAAGACCCAACTTAAGTATTTCAGTTTCTTCAGCGGAAAAAACAATGTTTGTGTAATTTACAATACTAACCTATCAGGCCGTGTGTATGCTGAACATGTCTTAAGAAATTATCTTTTTTTCGAAAATGTCTTCAAACACAAACTGCAACCATATACAATTTTATTGTATACTTTTTGATCATAACGTGTCAATGATTTCAAATAATTGAACTTCATTTCATAAGTATCACACAAATCCATTATGATGATTATGACATTGAAAATGAGAAGACTCGAAGGTTAAACAAATAGAATACAATTAAACAAAAAAGGAGAGTATTTCTTGGTTTTTTTGTATTTAATTTTTCTTCAACTCAGGACATTTTGTGTTAACGTGCAGCACTCCTTAGGTTGGAGATGATTATCCAAGAAATTTAATAGATATGTTAATTTTTTTAGAAGAAGTTTCTATTTTGAACCCCTCATGAGGGCAGGTAAAGGGTTAGATTTTTAAAAAAAATTATTTCAAATGAAATAAAAAAAATTTAAAAATAAATAATTTTATATTGTTCATTTTTAAAAACGTTATAGCTTAAAGTTAAAAAAGTTTTAAGAAAAAAAAGTTAAATAATGTCAAAATTTACCGATTTCAAATATCGTATTTTTGGTGGGAATTTTCTCTATTTACAGGCAACGAGGGGATTTTTTCAATTTTTAAGGTTAATTTCTTCAATGAGATACATTTTTTTTTATTATTTTCTAATATTGATTAAATCCATTGTCATAAAATACATTGATGCGTATTTGAAACAAATTTAAAAAGAATTAATTTACGTTAGTTATTTGTATTAGTAAAACTAATACTTTCTGAACATCGCCTTAAAGTAAAATTTAAATAAACTCGATATAGACTAAATCCACAATTGTATTTGATTTACAGAAAAACATTTTTTACATACATATTATATCATTTATCTATTTAAAAAAATGAACACATAATGATGTTAAATTTATAATAAAATAATATATCTAGAGTTTTAAAATAATATACAGTGTAATTTATGAAGAACATTATCTCATTATTTCGTTTAATGATGACTTTTTTATGAAAATATACCATCATAAAGTGTTTGAATGGATGATTAAAACATATTTAAAAGTTTGTAAAACAATGTCAATTATAGAAGAAAATTATTCTTTTTAGACGTTGTCCGATTGTTTACTTAAAACGTATAAACGTATAATTTTTGTAATCGTATTGTTAATTAAAAAGTTTAGACTCAATAAATACTAGGCGGTTTTATGGCAAAGGATACATTTCGTACCAAAAATTCAATTGTCTCTATGTAATCTTAGCTTTTTAACGTTAAAATAAGAGACAAAAAATCCCATTCCGTTTTAAAATAGCTAATGCGTACAAAAATAAAAATGAAATATTGTACGAAGTAAACATATGCGTATAAAAATATTTTTCGATAAGAAACAACTTGTATTAATATTGATTTGTATAAATAACCAATTCATTTATCTTCTAAATTATATAAAACTAATGCATTTCTTTTCATTTTACTGTATTAACTTATATTCATTATTTTTGTAATAATTTATAAGTTTCATAATCAATTATGAATTATTACGTATATACTACATTTTTTAGTATGTTATTTTTGCTTGTACATAAATACTTAGCTATGCCATTTACTGAGAGTAAAAGGATTCAGCTCATTAAAAAGATGGTGGAGAAATTTAAACTAAATGATATTTTGTACATTAATATAATTAATCATGACAAGGTACATTTTATAGAAGAATATTTTGAAAATCCAGAGTATAAAGAGTACCTTATTATGTGCAGAGAAAACCAATCAAAATGTCTTGGAAAATATCTTTCAACGGAACTTTTTGTAGTCAATGAAGTTAACTATGATGATAAACTTTTATTTGTACTCTCTATGCTTAAATGTAAGTATTTTGAGCAATTAAATTCAATCAACCGTATGTTGTTATACTTACTTGGTGAATATAAATCAAATATAAAGAGCAATAATAATAATTATAGTAATAGAATAAAAAATATATTTTTAAAAAATATCGAACGTTATAAATCACTTGCAAATATACTAATAAAATATACGAAATTTCTACATGAAAATATGATCAGTCAAAGGAATGACTATTTGAACTATTCTATTATAATACAACATTTTTATGAAATTAGTAACCTTCAAACACCAAATGAAGATTCTTTTGAGTTAGAATACGAGAGTGTTTTAAACACGTTACATAAAAAACTTACTGAATTCGCTTCAAAACAGTGTAAATTCGATGTCTCTTTAAATAAATTACATGACTACCAAAAGGAATTTAGTGAATTACAACCAAATAATTTTCCCGAACATAATTTACCCCAAGGTTTTTCTATTTTCTTATCCTCAATGATCGCCTTAAATGTTGTAGACACTTTAACAAACTATGTTGTTAAGCCAGATAAATCATGAACTTTATTAAATTAATCATAAATTGTATAAAACAGTTTTATTTAAATATAATATATTCACTGAAATTGGACAATATTACAGTGCAATTAATAATTGTAATGTAGCTTTTAATTTTCGATTCAAATTATTAAATGAGCTACTTCATTTTTTTTTTTTATTACATGTAAAATAAATAATCTGATATGTGAAATTGTGTTTTTAATAGTTGCTGATGAATCATCTATTTTCCGTTATAACTTGTATTATAATACATAGACCACTCATTATTCAGTAGTCCATAAATCATTGTTTATTAGTCATTAAATTAAATATATATAATTCATGTAAATCTTTTAAACTATTCTGAGATTTATGTATAAAAAAAACCAGCACATGTGGGTCGACGCACAATGGTGACGTGGCATAGTTGGATCAAATATAATAATATCTGACAGTGATTAAAATCACTATAAAAAGAACGCTTCGATGCAAATCTTTAGAAAGTGTTTACTTTTAAAACATTAGTGAATTATTCCAAAAGCTACATGATCTGCTATCTCCTTATTAATATCCTGATCAAAAGTATGTCGAATGAAAAAGGGATATTAAAAAATATTATTTCTCATAAAAAAATTGTGTTGATCCATACACATTTTTAATAAGTTATAAATACTTAATCTATCTATAAAAAAAAAATTATATTGATTTGGTTATTTTTGAATAAGTTATGACAGTTTTAAGTAAAAAAATTGAAAAAATTACGAAAATTAGTGATTTTTAAATTTGTAATTTTTTTGGAGGTTTCTCCCATTTACGGGGAACGAGGAAAATGTTTTCAATTTTAAGGGGTAATGTCTTCGACTAAATACGATTTTTGATCTTTTGATGTACCATTGAAAGAAATCGGTTCGGCAAGAGCTGAGAAAAAGTGGTAACAGACACGCACAAAAAAACACATCATAGTAAAACCAATACCTTCTCAGCTTCGCATCGAAGCTAAAATGCATTGATATAAATCTAATGTAATAACTATAAAAAAATGTTTAGTTTTGAAAATCATATATTTTAAGTAAAATAATATGTAATATCTAACACCAACTAGTAATATACAGATAATAGTAAAAGGTCGAAACACTTCTTACATATATAGATGGAATAGATTTAATATAAAAGGGCACCAAAAGTGTTACTTGGGCTCACTACTCCTTCACTTAATGATATTCAAAGGCGTAAAGCATTTGAGTAAATGTATTTGAATAAAAGTATTCAAATACTTTCATTGGTATTGAATAGTATTTTTAAATACATTTAATAAAAAGTATCTGAGTAGTATTTTAAATACAATTATTTAGTATTTAATACTGTTTNTAATATAATTATTTAGTATTTAATACTGTTTAATATTCAGTACTATTTATATACTTTTTGTTTTTTAATTTGCTAACCGTAACACAGCAAGCAAATTAAACTCAGTCAAAATGAAAATTAAGAATAATTCTCTGTTATTTTATATGTTACATTATAGTATAACATAATTATTGTGCTTATCTAAATGCTATTATGTATACATCTATTTTTAATACATCAGTTGAACCTACAATAGCCTATTGCAGGTTCAAATGATTTACTCTATTGTCAATAAGACATACTTTACAGGTTTTTACACGTGTACTAATATTTATTTTTTTCACTGATTAGTCTCCAATAATTAATTTTATTTACCTCTAACAAAAAATATCGAAAATAATAAATGAGTTCTCTTAATTTAAGAGTACT
>NW_026099575.1:12457943-12461872 GCF_025091365.1 Daktulosphaira vitifoliae | reverse complement strand
ACAGTACAGTACAGTATTGTGTATGATTACGACGTGCGTTTTCTCGCACCGCTCTCTTATCTTTATTGTTGTGTTTATATTTTATTATTCACCTATACATTGTCATTATGGCCAGTTCACATAAACCAAAAGCAGATACACCGGTAAAGAGGACTTTGACCAAAAATGTCACTAAACCTGTTACGTTGGAAACTATTTGGTCTTTATTATCAGATATCAGCGATAAGGTAATTACTTATGACTCTGACTTTAATAACATCAATACTAAACTATCAAACCTCGAGTCTAGTTTTAACGATGTTAAAAATTCATTGGGTTTGTTATCTTCCGAACTATCTAAAGTTAAAAAAGAGAATGAAAGTCTCTCCTCAGAAATCCAGTTATTACGGAGTAAAATAACTCAGCTTGAACATTCTCAGTCATCCAATGTCGATTTAGTTAAAGAATCTCATGACAGATTTTTAAAAGAAAAAAACTTGATTATCTTCAATGCTCCTGATTCTGATACTGAAGTCTCTCAAATAACTATTAATATAGTTAATGAAATTTTTAAGGACTTACCAAACCCCATCGTAGTGTCAAATGCTAAACGTTTGGGTAAACCGAGTAACCGTCCACGTCCTATTCTAATCAAATTAAATTCCAAATCAGAGGTCCATTCTATACTGCGTGTCAAATCTAAACTTCGCAATAGTACTCGATGGAAAAATGTATTGATTAGCACGGATATGACAAATACCCAAAGAAATCTTATGAAGTCACTTCGTGCTCAACTTAAGGCCAAACGAGATTCGGGAGATTCAAGCTGGTCCATTAAATATGTAGCTGGTATTCCCAAGTTACTTCAAAAAAAAAAAAAAACTAAATTGTCACCCTAAAGTTGTTAATTTGTTAAATAATGTATATAAATGTAAAAATGTTTCGAATTGTAATAATGTTAATAGATTCTTAGGCATGTATCAAAATGTTAGAGGCCTCCGGACTAAACTTAACTTACTTCGTGCTAATGTCCCGTGTTTAGACTACGACTTTTTTGCGTTAACCGAGACTTGGTTATGTGATTCCATTCAAGACAATGAGCTTAGTTTTACTAATTACAATATTTTTCGTTTCGATCGCAATCATAATACAAGTAAATACAATCGTGGAGGGGGAGTGGCCTTATGTATACATAAAAAATTCTCTGCTATCAGGTTAAATACTCCTATTCTGTGTCTTGAACACTTAATTGTTGAAGTTAAATTTAACTGTAAGAGCAAAATTTTTTTAGTTGTTTGTTATATACCTCCGTCTAGTCCCGTATCTAGTTATGTAAGCCTTATTAATTCACTTGAATGGTTACAATCTACTACACCTACTGATCATAGTATATTATTATTGGGAGACTTTAATTTGCCTCTTGTAACATTTTTGTCTGATAATAATGGCCTTCATATAAATGGGGCTACCTCTGAATGCTCAGATGTGATATTTGATTTTTTCTCGGAGAATGGATTTTTACAGTATAATCTCATACAAAACCATATAAACTCACAATTAGATTTAGTTTTCTCTAATATAATGAATACAATTGTATTCAAATGCCATGAAGAACTTGTACCCACTGATGTTTACCACCCAGTTCTTGAGATTAGCTGTGAATATATGATGACATCTGATTCTCAACGTCATGAAAACCATCAATATAATTTTAATAGAGCAAACTTTGATGTATTAAATAATACTCTATTTAATAGTGATTGGTCAAATGTTTACAGCTCACATTGTGTTGACTTTGCCACAAATGAGTTTTATCGTATTATTATAGATGCCATCAATAAACACGTACCTAAATATACTTTTAGTAAACAAATATACCCAACCTGGTTTTCGAAAGATCTCCGTAAAAATTTAAAAAAAAAGTTAGCTGCACATAAGAAATTTAAAGCTTCTAATTTGCATTCTGATTATGTACTTTTCTCTAACTTACGTAAACTATGCAAGGAACAAATTAATAATTGTCGTTCAGTTCACCTTATTAACATACAAAATAATCTTATTAAGAATCCAAAGTATTTCTGGAATTATGTTAATATGTATAGAAATAATAATGATGTACCAATTTCTGTTCACCTTTCAGGTAAAACTTTTAATAATCAATCGGAAGCTGCTCATGCATTTAGTGATTGGTTCTCCTCAGTTTATGAAAAACCTATTTCATTTAATAAATGTATATTAAATAATGTCATTGACTGTGTTAATATCAATATGTTAGATATTACTATCAGTGAAGTCTTTGATTCCCTAGCATCATTAAAATGCACCTCTTCATCTGGCTATGATTCTATCCCACCTATACTGCTTCAAAATTGCCGTTGGGCACTAACTAAACCTTTACACCATTTATTTAATCTCTCCTTAAAATCTGGAATATTTCCCAAAGCTTGGAAAACTAGTTTTGTTACGCCGATTTGGAAATCTGGTGATAGATCGTCAGTCACTAACTACAGGCCAATTTCAAAAATAAATATTATTCCAAAACTTTTTGAAAAAATCATTGAACCTAAATTAATGAAATTATTTTCTAATGTCCTTATTAATGAACAACATGGTTTCCGTCGAGCTAAATCCACAGTAACTAATACTTTGGTATTTTATTCATATTTAATTGATATCGTTTCATCTGGTGGTCAAGTAGATGTCATCTACACAGATCTTCACAAGGCATTCGACAAGGTAGATCACAATCTTCTTGTAGCAAAATTAGGTAAATTGGGTGTGAGAGATCCATTATTATCTTGGTTCTCTTCATACTTAAGTGGTCGCACTCAATTAGTAAAAATCCAAAACTCATTTTCCAAATTAATTAAGGTCACTTCAGGAGTCCCACAGGGTGGTCATTTATCACCTTTGCTTTTTATTTTGTTTATTAATGATCTAAATAGCTGTTTTAAATCATGTAAGTTTTTATTATTTGCTGATGATATGAAATTATATATGCCAATTAATACTCCCAGTGATACAACTTCCCTACAACATGATTTAGATCAATTCTCCAGATGGTGCAAATTGAATGGCATGGCTCTGAATACTTCTAAATGTGTTTGCATTTCATTTACCCGTTCTAAATCTCTTATAAATCATCAATATTTTATTAATAGAATAGCTCTTAAACCTGTCACCCAAGTTCGAGATCTAGGTATTATCTTATCAGCCGATTTGTCTTTTAATGCCCATATTAATTTAATATATGCAAAAAGCCTTCGTGTTCTAGGGTTCGTAAAACGAACATGCTCTGATTTCAATGATCCACGATGTATAAAAGTTTTATATTGTTCACTTGTAAGATCTGTGCTTGAATATGGGACGGTTTTATGGAACACAAATCAATGTAGTTTAGTAAACAAATTAGAAAAAATACAAAAAAACTTTTTACGTTTCTATGCTTTTAAGACGAAGTATTCTTACAATAACACCGCGGAAGTTGCAAACCACATAGGTTTACAGTCCCTTAAAATGAGAAGACTAGAAAATGACATCACATTTATTTATAAAATCCTGAATGGTTTTATTGATTGTCCAGAAATACTACAAAAAATTAATTTTAAAGTGCCAGCTTTTAATTCTAGATATAACCCTACATTTGCTGTCCCTTTATCTAAAAATAATTATTTTACCAATAGTCCGGTGTGCCGTCTTCCAATTTCATGCAACTTAATTCAAAATTTTGATTTCTTTTTTGATTCTTTCATTAGATTAAAAAATTGTATTTATAATTTAAAAACTTAAAATTTGATGTTTATTTTGATTTATTTGTGTTAAATGTTTGTTTATATATATTAATTTACATGTACTGCTCTCTTACCCTTTGGGGTGTTAAATATTTATTTATTTAAATAAATATTATTATTATTATTATATAGGGGCGTTTAAAACTTGAAATATTGTAA
>NW_026099575.1:12428221-12457843 GCF_025091365.1 Daktulosphaira vitifoliae | reverse complement strand
ATTAATAATTGTAATGTAGCTTTTAATTTTCGATTCAAATTATTAAATGAGCTACTTCATTTTTTTTTTTTTATTACATGTAAAATAAATCATCTGATATGTGAAATTGTGTTTTTAATAGTTGCTGATGAATCATCTATTTTCCGTTATAACTTGTATTATAATACATAGATCNTCTATTTTCCGTTATAACTTGTATTATAATACATAGATCACTCATTATTCAGTAGTCCATAAATCATTGTTTATTAGTCATTAAATTAAATATATATAATTCATGTAAATCTTTTAAACTATTCTGAGATTTATGTATAAAAAAAACCAGCACATGTGGGTCGACGCACAATGGTGACGTGGCATAGTTGGATCAAATATAATAATATCTGACAGTTATTAAAATCACTATAAAAAATAAACGCTTCGATGCAAATCTTTAGAAAGTGTTTACTTTTAAAACATTAGTGAATTATTCCAAAAGCTACATGATCTGCTATCTCCTTATTAATATCCTGATCAAAAGTATGTCGAATGAAAAAGGGATATTAAAAAATATTATTTCTCATAAAAAAATTGTGTTGATCCATACACATTTTTAATAAGTTATAAATACTTTATCTATCTATAAAAAAAAAATTATATTGATTTGGTTATTTTTGAATAAGTTATGACAGTTTTAAGTAAAAAAATTGAAAAAATTTCGAAAATTAGTGATTTTTAAATTTGTAATTTTTTTGGAGGTTTCTCCCATTTACGGGGAACGAGGAAAATTTTTTCAATTTTAAGGGGTAATGTCTTCGACTAAATACGATTTTTGATCTTTTGATGTACCATTGAAAGAAATCGGTTCGGCAAGAGCTGAGAAAAAGTGGTAACAGACACGCACAAAAAAACACATCATAGTAAAACCAATACCTTCTCAGCTTCGCATCGAAGCTAAAATGCATTGATATAAATCTAATGTAATAACTATAAAAAAATGTTTAGTTTTGAAAATCATATATTTTAAGTAAAATAATATGTAATATCTAACACCAACTAGTAATATACAGATAATAGTAAAAGGTCGAAACACTTCTTACATATATAGATGGAATAGATTTAATATAAAAGGGCACCAAAAGTGTTACTTGGGCTCACTACTCCTTCACTTAATGATATTCAAAGGCGTAAANGTGGAATTAAATCGGAAAGTTTTGAAACTTTGCAAAAAGTTAGGTTATAGGCTCCTGATTCACCTAAAAAAATTCGCCATCCCTCATAGGTCCGGAAGTTTCCGCCATCTTGGATTTTAAGTGCGATTTTTCACGTTTATTAAATTATCTTTGAAAATACTAAATTTATCTCAAAAGTACTTCTATACAAAAATGTAGCTAATAAAATTTCAAATCGATATGGTTCTATACAATTTTTTCGTAGATTGAATGGATTAAGAGCAAAACTTAACCATATGTAATAAGATCATACGCGCCTCACTATAATACTATATTTATGATGTACGTAGACAGCGCGCCGCGCCCGCGTCCATTAGAAAAGACAATATTTACCTCTTACATACATATATAATTGTATTAAAACATTACATTAAAATATTCACATCGATATAAGCTTTATTATAATTTATTGAAGTATAATCATACATTTATACCGCACATTATTTAGTAAAATATAAATATTATTTTATTCCACGTTGGTTGGGTTGGGTAATGGTACAATTAAGTAAACAATTTAAAAATCAAATAGATTTATTAAAAGAGAATGGCGCTACTTCTAGACTTTGGTTGCAATATTTTGAGATGATAACTTTAATGAAAGAGTATATAATGGCTGAAAGAATGGGCAATTGGAAATTACATCTTCAATGTGTTGAAAAAATGATTCCATATTTCCATGCTAGTGGACACTTTCCGTATGCAAAATCGTGTCATTTGTACTTAAATGATATGGCCAATTTACAGTTTAAAATGACAGCTGATGAACAGTTACGATTTATAAATGAAAGTAATTTCACTATAAAACGTACAAATCAATTTTGGTCAGGAAATTGGTCGGATATGACCATTGAACAAACCTTAATGCGTTCAATGAAAACTATTGGCGGTCTCACGCATGGTCGAGGTATTACTGACAGCACTTTGAATAAGTGGATACAAGGATTACCAGCTGCACACGATGTTTGCGAAAATGTAGAAAAATGTTGTGGTGTTTACATGGAAAACTCAGAACAACATGTTGACGCCAGGCTATCAAGTATATCAAGAGACACTAAAGATTTAAATATACTACTTAAATGGTTTTCTTCGCATCCCCCCTTTTTAGAGCTAAATAAAGTAATTTCATTAACAACTGGTGTAGTAGGAGATGAGACTATTAACTGTCATGACGCTTATAACATTGGATTAATTGAGATGAAAAAAATTATAGGACAACCGTATGGGTCAGTTAAACTTAAGAGAAGCAACAGAGTGTTACCTATAGCTACATTAAATTCATCGATTAAAATAAGAGATGAAATAGTATCCATCGACCCACTTTTGATTTTCCAAAGAATTTGTTTAATGAAAACGTCCAATGAAGAACTAAAAAATTATTTTAAAATGAGTTGTCTCCATACCCACTTTCGCTATTTACTGAAACGGGAATGAGAAAAACAAAAAAATCAATATTGTATGATTTTATACAACCTTTAAAATTTGAAAACATTACACTTCAAAATACTTTTTATGTAATAGACGGCGGTTTTCTTTTGTACAGAGTTTTGTGGCAGCTAAGTTTGACCTTCGACCAAATTTTTCAACTCTACTTATCCTACTTAAAAAAACATTTTGGATCAAATACAATCATAGTTTTTGACGGCTACAGTGAAAGCTCGACCGGTACAAAAAATATGGAACGATGTCGAAGAATTAAAAATACATCGGCTGATATTTTATTTGACGAAAATATGGTGCTAACTGTTGCACAGACATCATTCCTATCAAATATTAGAAACAAAAGTCGATTCATAAAAATGTTGTCTTCATATTTCATAGGCAATGGTTATACAATAAAACAAGCCAATGACGATGCTCACACTACAATTGTACATGAAGCTGTAAAGAGGATACAAAATCAGTCCATTGTTGTAGTTGGTCAAGACATAGACTTACTAGTTTTATTGATAGCTCTTGCTTCGGTCGAAAATCAATTTTTTTTTTTAAAACCAGGAAATGGAGGAAATGAAAAAAAATTTTTTTCAATACACGATATTCAAAAAGTAAATGGCTTAAAAATTTCTATTTTATTTTTACACGCTATCAGTGGTTGTGATACTGTTTCATGCTTTTATAATACTGTAAAATTAAAACATTTCAAACTATTCAATCAATATCCAGAACTACAAGAAATAGTAAATGTATTTAACTGTTCAAACTCTACATCTGAAAACATTTTAAAGCCGGAGAAAAATATACATTGAAATTATATGGCGCACCGCAAAATCAAAAAAATATTGATGAATACAGATATTTACTATTCACCCGAAAAACGGCGAAAAATAAATTTAACTTGGCAAGCTTACCCCCGTCAAAAGAAGCCTTGAAACAGTATATATATAGAACGCATCATCAGGTTCAAACGTGGCTAAGAGAAGAAAAAAATGCTAAAGATTGGGGCTGGCAAACAACCAAGAATGGACTGGAACCAATATTTTCATGGAATGAACCAGCGCCAAAATGTATACTGGAAAAAATTACATGTGCGTGCATGAAAAATTGTGGACCAGCATGTGGCTGCCGAAAACAAGGATTAAAGTGTTCTGCCGCGTGCAAAACATGTTTTGGCCTTTCGTGTTTAAATTGTGGACAACAAATTGATGAAGAAGAGTCCGATGATGATGATTTTACTAATAATGAGGATGAAACAATACGTGGTCCATCATCCAAACGAAAATGTTAAAAAATATTTTAATAATTTATAATATAGCTTATAATATATTGATATTATGGATGTAAATATTTTAATGTAATGTTTTAATACAATTATATATGTATGTAAGAGGTAAATATTGTCTTTTCTAATGGACGCGGGCGCGGCGCGTTGTCTATGNATTGTCTTTTCTAATGGACGCGGGCGCGGCGCGCTGTCTACGTACATCATAAATATAGTATTATAGTGAGGCGCGTATGATCTTATTACATATGGTTAAGTTTTGCTCTTAATCCATTCAATCTACGAAAAAATTGTATAGAACCATATCGATTTGAAATTTTATTAGCTACATTTTTGTATAGAAGTACTTTTGAGATAAATTTAGTATTTTCAAAGATAATTTAATAAACGTGAAAAATCGCACTTAAAATCCAAGATGGCGGACACTTTCGGACCTATGAGGGATGGCGAATTTTTTTAGGTAAATCAGGAGCCTATAAGCTAACTTTTTGCAATGTTTCAAAACTTTCCGATTTAATTCCACTTTACACCTATTTTAGAGCTTAAATGACTGGACTAATAAATGAGTTCTCTTAATTTAAGAGTACTCAATATTTGACTCAAATTACCCTCTTGATAATTATTTAGGTGGAACCTTTTGCTCTTAGTTAAAATAAAATCATTATTATTATTTTTTAATTGTATTCTTAGTATTTGAAATACTTTTGTAAAGTAATTGAGTATTACTCAAATACTTTTGTATAAAAAGTATTCAAATAGTATTTTAAATATTTGAATATTATGATGATATTTCCACAAGCGCAAGAAGTGACTAGCATATATTATAAATTCACAAAAAGTCAAAGTATAATTATATTTAACCTCGCTTCCAACATCATGAAGGTAAACTTATATTTTACAGGAGTTCTATAAGGTTTAGTGTTTAGTATAATGAGTACGTAAATTAATTAGAGAATCAGAAAAATCAAGTGATTACTAGAATAAAATATTGTTAAATAATTAAAATCTATAATGTTTGTACAAAGTTCACCAGCCTAGTTTAACCTTTGAGAGGGTTACCTTGTTGTCAATACAAATAAAGACTCTCTTGCGAAGATAAAGAACCCAATTTTGGTTCTTATGCTACTCGAGGTATTTATTGACACGACTCACAGTCAGCATAAGTTTAGATAACTGGTACGAGTGGTGTTATTGATACATAAAGTGTGATGATTAACGCAATAATTTCTATTTCAAATTATAATTATCGCTTTGATGAAAATCTGTAGATAGTGTTTACAAAAGCAATATCAACTACTATTGCCTTAATTATAACTTGATTAGTAGTTCTTAGATTTAGAAGTATAATTTATGAATAAATAAATATTTATTATAGCAATTAATATAGTATGAAATTAATATTTAATGTTGTAATTTTTACGGAGAAATAATAAAATATGATAAGGTAAAATATTTTATCAATTCTATAACAAATATGTATAAAAATTAAAGGGTCTGATGCAATACTTCATAAAAAAAAATTAGTTGTGATTATATGATGTATGTTAAAAAAAAGTTGGTCAAATGAGAGCTGAGAAAATAAATGAACCACAAAAAAAAATTACATAGTATAACGAGGAGAGATTACAGTGACCCCACGTCCTTAATATTCCTTGAAATTATTGAATTATTGAATCTAAATGAGTTAAATTTTTTTTTAATTCAAAAACCTTTGCAAGGTATTTTAAAATGTAATAAAATATAAAATCGAGAACTTTAACACAATAATGTCATATTTTTGAATACGATAGCTATATTATATTAATGACACTTTAATATCTTGACTAGATATGATTTATGACCTTTTGACGTATTGTTCATCAAAATTGGTCCAGTGAGAGCTAAGGATAAATAGTACTAGTCATAAAAAAAAATTAAAAATTAAACACATTATAGTAAAAATAATAACCTCTCAGCTTCGCAACAAAGCTAAAAAATTCAACTTGTACTACACATATTAAACAAATAAATAGCAAAAAAATGTATTTAATAAATTATATACTATTAAATAAACTTATAGATTTATGATATCAAAAATTAGAATAAATGAATGATAATAATTATGCCAGTAGTAATATCTAGCTTTTCATTTCCTTTTATGTTGATAGAACTTGAGCTAAATGATGCTTAATTCTACTTTCTGTTTCATTTTGTGATACTTGTTTAAATTTTACTTGACTTTTCACAGCTTCTGTAAGTTAACAAAAGTAAGTTTTTGACATCAAGCAATTTTTTAATAATTTTTTTGTGGTTTTTTGATTTAAATATTTTTTAATTTTAAATGTATAATATTTTTAATATAGTTTTAATTTTTAGCTATAAAAATTGTTAGTTTAAATATTCACGAGATTTTCACTAAAATCTAAGATAAGCTGGGTATAATATTAAATAAATCATATCCAGCTACTTTAAAATAGGGTTGGTACATTTAAAATGTGCTTAAAAATACAAAATTTCAATATGTGCATTGGTCTAATAAGACATTTTAAACAATATACTTATATTTTAAAGAGATTTCTTTATTTTATTTTTAACAACTTTGCTATATAAGGAATAAAAAAAAGCAAAATTTGTTTCCCCAAATAATTACTATTTTAAGAAATGGTTTCTTACAGCTCTGGGGTTCATATATTATTTTAATTAATTTACTATTAATTTAATTAAGTGATTAAATATTATAAAGTGAAATTTAATGCTAGAAACATTAAAAACCATGAAACTAAATAGGAAATTAATTTTTGAATTTTTAGAAAAAATAACAGGTTGTTAAATACTTTTTTCCATTGAAAGAAAAACATGATACTAAATTGTTTGTGTACTAAATTTCTTCCTTTTATTTTTTATATTGTATGTTGATTTATTTCTATATATTAGAAATCAGTTTATAAATATACAATATTTCTTAAAATAGTTTTCAATAACTTTTTTAAACCTATAAACAAAATTTCAGTAATTAAAATACTTATTAATTATTTTAAGGGTAGGGTGAATACATAATTTTGCAATACACTAATCATGCACTTTTATAAACAAATATTATAATCAAGTTCTGCACAAATAATAAAATTAATAGATATACAAACATATTAAGTAAAAATATTATTTTAATTATTACATACACATTGTACGTAGTGTTTAATAGTAAACAAAATTGATACATAGGAATAAAACTTTAAATTATTAAAATTAATTTAAAGTGATGTTTTTATTTAATTAAAATATGAATACATACTTTTATAATTAATATAATGAAGTGTTTTGAAAATTTTTATAGATGTAGAAGAGATATCAGTTAAACTTTTAAAATTATGATCTAACTCTTCATCATCTAATTGAAAATTAACTGGCGATTTACTGAAAAAAAAAAAATTTTAACAAAATAAAAAATGATTAAAATTAAGGTATTCCAAAATTATATGCTGTATTTTTTAAATATATGTGAAAGACTTAAAAGGTTTAAAATTTAAAAACTTAATTTTTAAATGGTAGGATAACATTTTTTTGTTATCACCAAATTAAAAGAGTATAATCACCAAAATACTAAATTACTTATTTAAACATGTAATTAAACAACAAATATAACTAATTAGTTTTATTCAGATAAAATATAAAATGTAAATAGAAATAAATAATTCACTATTTATCCATCATCTTACTTTGTAATGATAAATTCTAAGGAAAGTGATAAAGCCAATTTAAGCCCATGCTTAAATTTAGTTTGATAATTTTTTTTAATGGAAATGAAAAAATTGTGAGTAATTATTTTTACCTATGGTTATAGATAACATTTAAAAAGAAAATAATTTTATACGACAAAACTAATCATGATGAAAATAGCAACACAAATATTATAATAAAATTATAAAACATATAATAAGATATACCGGTAAAATATAAATAAATTTATATTACCTGTATTATTACATAGATTGACAACTAGAATTAATATTTTTGTAAGGAAATCTGGCCTACTATTATATGTAAGTTTTCTTTTCACAGAATTTGGTGTACTTTGAATTTCTAGAATGCTAAAAAGTATTAAACTGCTGTTGCGCTTGAGATTTGATAGTATATAAATGTTGCCCTTAAAGAATAATCATATATAATTATTTAAATTTATTAACTAAATTAAACAATAATAATAAAAGGAAAAAGTAAATTAAGTTGTTCTGATGAAAAGCCATTATAAAAATGTTGTTTTGACTGTAAATTTTGGTTGGATACACTAAAAAAAAACAATTTTTTGTGGATATTGAAATCTTGATTGTTTTACTGGATGATCAGACTATATTGCTATAGCAGTTACAAAAGAGAAAATAAAAGTTTCAAGGAAAAGACTTGACGCATCATTGAAAAAAAAACATTTTATTTATAAATACTTTTTTACTATTAATGGTATTTATAAACATATTTCTTGACAACTATGGACGAAAAAGAAAAATTTGAAAGAAAAGTAGTAGAAAAAATTAATAATTTAGTCACAGGCATTACAAAAATAGACCAATGTGGCTTTAAACTATCACCCAATAAAAGGCTGTTATTATGGATGTAAATAGACATATTAATTATTTTCCTACATATGAGTCATTATATACGTAGAATAAACCAAAAATTATAATAATAATTATAAATTCAAGAATTTTAAGTCATAAATGTACATAGAATTTAATTAATATACATAAATGATTTCTATAATATTTGTGGATGTAATATTAGAACATATAGGAATTTTTAAACTTTAAAACTGCTGCCCTGAAAAGTTGATGAAATTAACTTAAGGCCTCTCTACCAAGGACCAAAGGTATATTGATTCTAATAAGGTTCTCTTCCTCAAAATCCTACATGATCTTCTGAACTCATTTTTATACAAATTTACTAAGCAATAAGATCTAGGAGAAATGGCTTTTTTAATCATTTTTTCTATTACCCATACTTTACCTTTTAAAAATATTAGATCATCTTAGTTCTAAACTCATCACTCTTTCTTACTTTTCCATTATAATAATGTTTCTGAATTTCATTTATTTATTTAATTAAGCCATTTTTCACCTTTTTAAAATTAATATATATTGGCCTCAATACACTTTTCAAAACTGTTTTTTTTCCTTCAATTTTCTAGACATTAATACTTCTGTAGGAGAAAGTTTTCTATAGGAGTGTTTCTATATTCTAGCAGGGTCATATATGAAGAATAATTACACTCAACACTTTTTAAAATTTTTTTACAAATTCTAACATACTTCTCAGCTAATCCATTTGACTGCTGATCATTTGGACTACTAGTATCAACTTCATAATTCCATGCTTTTCCAAAATTCTTAAATCCAACACTACTGAACAGCAGCTAATATGTCTGGGCTACTAAATCTAGCAAGTTTTTCATATCTTTATCTATACCACATCAATATAGAAAGTACCTTGCACTTAATTACTTCCTAATGACCTTTACAAATGATATTGTTTCATTCAGAACTTTCGATACTATTATTTTTTTTTTTAACAATATTAGGTCTTTTCCAATAATGAATAGAACTAAAAATTTTTTTTTACTTTTTCTATTTAACTAAACATTAATGCAAATTGATTTTAGACTACTCATATCAATTCTTCTCTAAATAGTTCTTTTTTATTTTCACATATTGTTAAACTCTTCTATACCTCTAGTACTACCAACTCAGGATCACTATTATCTTCGACATTTAAAAAATCTCTGGATAATGTCATTGGCTATATGCATATCCTTACCTGATGTGTATAGAATATAAATTTCATATTTTAAAAGTTGCAATCTCATTCTTTGAAGGCGCTAAGTCACTTAGTGTAAGACTTTTTTAAATATGGATTCAAGCAGTTTATGAATTGTAGCATATTTTTTTTTAGTATTATTGATACTGTGAGACGGATAGGATATTACATGATTGTTTGTAATAATATAAAACCTAACTCATCATTAGAGGCATCAGTCTGAATTATAATTGGCTTTTTGTTGTCAAAAGTTTTTAATACTGGCACTGTTGATAACAATATTTTTAGTTTATCAACCAACTTTGAATTTTCCTTAAACCATTCAAATTATACATTATTTTGTGTTAATTTTTTCAAAGGCACTGTTAATATTCTTAGGTTTGATATAAACATTCCTACTTTTTTTAGTAGTCCCAGAAATCTCAAAAACTCTTTTATATTCTAGATACTTTAATTTAACAACTGCTTCAATATGCTTTTTATCACCTTTATATGAAATTTCATCACCTGCATAATTGACAACACTTTATTTAAATTGAAATTTAAATTTGATAAATGTTATATTTAATTCCCGAGCTCTATTTACCATGTTAGAGAGTATTTCATTATATTCTACTATTTTTCTTGCTTTAATGAGATCATTGAAATAATACAATATACTATCTATATCACTAAAAGCTTCACTTGTTTTACGTTGAAAGACTTCAAGAGCTAATGAAATTCCAAAGGGTAATTTCAAAAAACAGTAGTATACAAAAGGTGTAGTAAACGTACAAACTTTAAAACTTTCCTCATCTAATTAAATGTGGCAAAGTCTATGACATCTATCACACTAGATAATTTTTTATTCTCAAGACCTGTTCAAATTTATTCTACGTTTGATATGGGGTAATACTCTCTCAGATTTACTATATATAACTTTTTATAGTCCAGACAAAATCTCAGCTTTTCATTAAGCTTTTTTACAATTACTAATGGGCTCATTCACTGTATAAGCTCATTATTTTTGTCTCATTTAGATTCATTAACTTTAGAAAATTATCTACATGTAGAGGTAATATATTAACCTTAGCATCAGAATCTAGCTTAAACTTTACAGAAAGTTTACAATTTTTATAATTTAAAACAATATTATTATACGAAGAGTTATTACTATTATTGATAATTAACAAATGAATAAATAAATTATTATCACTTTCACTGTTAACAAAATGTATCAGTTTTAGTTTGCTTTTACAAACTGAAGCAAAATAATTTTTGACGTTACATTTTACATAACTTTTATTTTATGATGGACATGAATTTGAGGGGTGTGTGTATAACTAAATTTAATACATTTATTATTAATAATATTATTAAAGTTTTGTTATTACCACTTTTTTTACTAAATTTCAAATGACTAATAAACATTCCCTTTTTGATTTGACTGTGTCCACTCCGCTTAATTGTGTTAGTTCTATTATTACTACTTCTTACTCGTATTTGTTTAGCTTGTTTTCGACTTGGTTTTGCAGCTCTACAGTATTCAGCAGCATTTACTAATGTAAGATTTTACTTTATTAACAATCGCTCTAATGTCTGATAAGCCAATTATCAGTCTATCACGACACAAATTTTTTTCTCCATGAATTTACATGTAGTTGTTATGGTTTGTAATTAAACAATGCATTTTTCAATATTTAGTTATGGTTTCTGCTTAGCATTGAAAAATTTAAATCTTTCGTATATAATGTTTTTACGAGAATTACAATAGTTCTAAAATTTTTCCAAATCATTGTCTGCTTTGGAGGTTACCGGTAAATTGAATGTGTTATACAATTAAATTCTTTGGTCGCCATTAAATTTAATAGTATAGGTACTTGTTGCTTATTAGATAAATAATTGATAAATGTAGCCAGAACATGTGTCATACCTTTGCTTCCACTTTTTCCACACCTTGGAAAGGTTGCTAGTGAATTTGATTTCTGTCGCTGGTTTGCAGGCTGATACCCCCATAACATCAATTAATGATGATTTTGTTGACATTAATGACATGTCACGTTACCATTATTGTAGAAAATTAATAAAACATAGACAGCGCATCCGCTTCTAGAGACTGATGAATTGACGATTAATATTTATCGCAAAATTGGCAATCGTACGAATTACTATTTAAAACCAAAAGACCATCGTGGTCAATCGATTCCCAGTGCTTTGTGTTATTCATCAGTCTCAGTACTCGGTTGTCGGTGTCCCGCTTAATGCATAAAGTCAAGTCTTTGTTTTTCCTTTTTTAACCTACTTTAGTCCTCTCCGTTTCAGAGTTCTTGTGTCTTGCACTTCGTCTGCATTTTATACCTAGGTGTTATTCCCTTATTCCCTTCCTATAACAATATTCGACACCCACAGCTAATTTGGAGTGTCAGCCGAGCACTGTAACTGCTCTATGATCACACGCTCGTGAATACCCAGGCATCAGACTCAACATCATCTTCGTACACACTACTCTACCACCTTTCCCTTAGTGTTTTGTTTTGTGTTACGATAAAAATAAGTACAAATTTTTATTATTTTTTGACCTGAAACCATGTGTTGAATGTTCAAATCAGAAACATTTCTGATTTAAACATTTATATCACTTAAAAATAAATTATAAAATAAAGACAAAGTAATTATAAATAATTGTAAAGAAAATTTATATTATAAAGTAAAGACTACATGATAATTTAAGATACTTAAGATTTGACATATTCAAGATATTTAAAGATTACATCATAATTAGCATAACCATACATTATATCTATATTTAAAATTTTTTATTAAAAAAAAAATATGTTGATATCATCTTATGTCTTTTACTTTAGAGATAATAGAGGCAACTTTAATTAAAATTTCAAATTGGATGTAATAATTCAATTAACTTTTATACCTATCATTGTACATTATTTTTATTACAGTACACCTAAATTTATTAATTCTAAAACTAATAGAAAATTAACAATCCATCTAATTAAATTTTATCTCATAGCTGAATTTGTTTGACATTTATTAGTTTTTAAAATAATATTATATATTAAACTTATGTATTTTTCATTATGATAACTATTTTTAGAATTTCATCACAAACAAATCATATTAAAGTTTTTCAATGAATCCCTATTACAGTTATTTCTCTTAGAATGATAGTTTTTAAAACTGTACCAGATACAAGAAGTAATAATAAAAATAATAATAAACTTAATACTAAGTCAATCAATAAGATAAAATTTTGTTCACGCAGAAGATATTATAGTAAAATTAATTATACGCTAAAGCAAAAAAAAAAGCATTCAAAAGCAGCATCCTGAATTTTCATTTTGATAGATAAATGTGTTGATAAACATTTTTTTTTATATTAGAAATAATAAAAATGAACGGTTAAAAAAAAATTATTATGAAATTATGACCTTACTACGGTAAAAAATGTACAAATAAAATACTACTCAAATATTTTATTTTATTATAATCCAACAAAAAAATAAACATTTTATATTAACTCTTATAAATTTTATCAATTAGTAAAATTCCTTTTTCAGTTTTATCACAAATATCGTCACTTATTTATAAAANATTCCTTTTTCAGTTTTATCACAAATATCGTCACTTATTTATAAAAGTTGTATTTATCAAGAAATTATAAATGAGATGAAAAGAACATTAAAACTTGGTATTAATTCTAGTAAAATCTGAATATTTCAGCATTACACTGAAGTATGTTAAAATAGGTTATTTAGTTCAAACTCAATAGATTAAATGTTTCATTCATCAATAAATAAAAATATTTATGTATGAAAATACTGTGATCTTTCACAAAATAAGAGTGTATAAATATTTAGACAAGTTTTAAAGTATACCTTTGAAATTAAATGGTTACTTTCAATGACGTATATATATTTACAAATAGAAAATATTAAATATATTTGTAAAAAGTATTTTGGTTTTTAATGTTCTAGCAATTAAAGAATTATATGTATCATTAATACCAATATTAAGAGTATTGTTCTTTATAAATTAATGACATGTAAGTTTGGTTTTTATTTATTCAATTTATACACTTTATTTTATAAATAATTCATAAAACTACCAAAAAATTAATATTACTTTGTGGTGCCTATTTAAATAACAATTTTAATTGTATTTCTCTCTATCTTCTATATTTTATATGTATAATTTATTTATATTTTTGGGAAGTAAATTTGTTAACTTAGGGGGCAAGTTTCATCTTGTTTGCACCTATGATAGGTTTTCAAAAAAAGCTCGGTTCACTGACCGAGGACCAGGTCATCACCCTTTAACACTGGGTCTTATCTGAGGATAGTGAAACTAAATATTTAAAAAATAGATATACTTAACAAATTCTTGTTCAACTTTTTCAAATCATATAATTTTTCAACTTAATTATTTCAATAACATTTAATTTACATTTAAATGTCAGTTAAAAGAAAATATATTGTCTTTCTCCAAGTAAAATAATGTTACTTTCCCCCCTTCATTTTAGTATCTTTATGATAAAGTCTTAAGTATTCTGTAATTATCGGCAATTCTACAGCAGAACTACACATTTTTATTGAATATTTTTTAGGTTAAGAAAAAAAAACAACCCCCTTCAATGAAACTTTCTTAGAAATCATTTTTATGTAAAAATCAATGCACTTTTTNTAGATTAAATGTTTCATTCATCAATAAATAAAAATATTTATGTATGAAAATACTGTGATCTTTCACAAAATAAGAGTGTATAAATATTTAGACAAGTTTTAAAGTATACCTTTGAAATTAAATGGTTACTTTCAATGACGTATATATATTTACAAATAGAAAATATTAAATATATTTGTAAAAAGTATTTTGGTTTTTAATGTTCTAGCAATTAAAGAATTATATGTATCATTAATACCAATATTAAGAGTATTGTTCTTTATAAATTAATGACATGTAAGTTTGGTTTTTATTTATTCAATTTATACACTTTATTTTATAAATAATTCATAAAACTACCAAAAAATTAATATTACTTTGTGGTGCCTATTTAAATAACAATTTTAATTGTATTTCTCTCTATCTTCTATATTTTATATGTATAATTTATTTATATTTTTGGGAAGTAAATTTGTTAACTTAGGGGGCAAGTTTCATCTTGTTTGCACCTATGATAGGTTTTCAAAAAAAGCTCGGTTCACTGACCGAGGACCAGGTCATCACCCTTTAACACTGGGTCTTATCTGAGGATAGTGAAACTAAATATTTAAAAAATAGATATACTTAACAAATTCTTGTTCAACTTTTTCAAATCATATAATTTTTCAACTTAATTATTTCAATAACATTTAATTTACATTTAAATGTCAGTTAAAAGTAAATATATTGTCTTTCTCCAAGTAAAATAATGTTACTTTCCCCCTTCATTTTAGTATCTTTATGATAAAGTCTTAAGTATTCTGTAATTATCGGCAATTCTACAGCAGAACTACACATTTTTATTGGATATTTTTTAGGTTAAGAAAAAAAAAACAACCCCCTTCAATGAAACTTTCTTAGAGATCATTTTTATGTAAAAATCAATGCACTTTTTGCTAATAATGTAACATTTAAAACATAAATTACTCATAGAAAACATTTATTTATAGAAAATAGAGCAAATTTTTTTTTTTATATAAATATAAATTAATACGTTCAAAATATTAGTATTATTAATAATAACAATTTTTTTAGTTTTGTGTGTGAAACGGCTACAAAAGTTTCAACACTTAAGATAATTTTAATTTTAAACACTAGACATTTGAATACATTTCTAAATACGTTTTAATAAAAAAAAATTTCCATTCATTCAGTTTATAAATAATTGAGGGTATAATTTCACTTAGATAATCGTTTTACTTCTAATATATCTGAGTATTATTGTAATTTGGTGTGCACTACAAAATTAACTTGAATGTTTAATTTTAATTTCAGTTATAGCGACCGATAAACTTCCGGAAAAATTTAGACTGATAATGCACAATGCAAACATATATGGAGTTGAGAAACATATTGAGTTTATAGTAGGCGATTTCTTTTAAATAGCAGATCAACATAAACAGACGTTGTCGTTATGTCACCTCCTTATAGTTCCCGCAGTTGTCCAAAAAAGAAAAAATAAACAATAGAAGACATGCGAGCAAGAAAAAAACGGCTTCAAAATTTATGAATAGGCACGAAAAGTATTTGCCTTTCAAAAGTACACATACCATATTTATTTTCAACTAATAGTATTTCATTTTTAGTGTCAGTCTTTATCAACAAAAATTCACTAATTGAAAAATTGTTTATTATTAATAAATTGGATTAGATCTGGAAGTTTTTAGAGATAATTATTGATATTTGATACGAAGCACTTATATTTTATTAAGTTTTTTTGTTTGCTTGTTTCATTTTTTTTTTATCTTTTATTTTTTATTTTTTGAACTTGTAGATATTATTTTTTAATAGCATTAAGTTTTTTAAATATCATCTTATTTTTGACTGAAAAAAAAAATATTATGAATTATAAAATGTGTGATATTAAATTTCTTTTAGACTTAATGATAAGAATAATAATCATAATGTGCGTAGTACTTAAATGAAAAATGTTTCAAATTAAATTTACTTTACAAATTCATAGAAACTGTTAATGCGCTTTTTGTTGCCTAAAAATATCTAAACCTATAATCTTTATTGTCTGTAACAATTTAAAATAGTCGTTTATTTGAGTATCATTTCTCATACTGCTATCATTAAAATTTTCTAATAATTTTATGCGTTTTTGGTAGAATTATTAGTAACTTTTAAATGTTCAATAATCAATTTCCCTTCTTAGTAATCACTATAGTTAATCCACTGATAAAAAATGTTGAATTGTGTTGCCATTAAATGGTCATAAAAAGTATTTTACTCAGTTGGGAATTAATTTTCTTATATCTCTTTTACCTTTACCTGTAATAAAGATAAAAGTCCCAAAAAATAAATATTTTTAAACAGACGGGAGATCATCGTTTCTGCCAAATCTGAATAAGGTCGGTTTTTCGGTTTAGCAAACCGATCGTCTATCTATCTACTAAAAAATTTGAGAGCCATTTAGTTTTATGCATGGGTAACCACGAACCAGTAGCGGTTATAGCGTATGGGAAGGTTAGGTACCCGTACCTAAATTTTCGGCATTTATTTGTTAAAAAATTGAATGTTACATTCAGGTTTGTATATAAGATTTTTGCTTGGGGCATTAATATTAATGAGCAGAACAAAGAAATTTTTTGTCCCATCACTATCAAAAGACATTCACCTCCAAGAATTTTTGCTCCCCTTAACCACCCCTAAATATGGTCACATCGTTTTGAATAATTACTTATTTTATCACATAGGTATAACTCTATAAAAAAAATATTACGCTTTACCAAAGGTAAATAAATTATAATAGATAATTGTCTTAAGTATGTATATATATTTGTAATAAATAATAAAAATATAGTTTATAAGAAAATAAAAAGTCATCAAAACATTGAAACAAAATTCAAATATTAATAATAAGCTTGAAAAATATCTATTAAAATAGGCGATTAGAGCCGTTTATTCTAGCGGTCGTACAATATAACATAGGCCACAACAGATTATTTTTCATAAGTAGTATATTGAAATATTTTTAAAACTTTTTTTATTATTCAAAATATATTATATAAATGTAATAATAAAAAGTGAGAATTTACTAATTTTTTATTTTAGAAACCTTTTTTAAACGGGTTCCTGAAAATTTCATAGCTTCCAACTCCTGCTTTCTAATAACCCCCCTTTAAACCTTTTTAAATTTTAACCGACTTGTACTGTAAATATCATATTTGGTACATGTTAACATAATGCAGCAAAATATGCCCCATTTTTCCTATTGACAGATTTGGCAGCACTGATGGAAACAGATTTCGACTTCAGTAGGTAATAGATGGGAATTTATTAACGCAATCAATTTAATTTACTGAAGTAATTAGTTGTGATTTTTTTAGTTGTGTGTACGAAATTGTCTATATATTTCAATAACCAGATAGATTATTTTGAATTCAGTTTCATAATATAAATATGTTTATTAATAAAATTTGCACCGAAATATTGTTTTGTTTTTTAATATTTGTCAGTATATCTCAAGTAAGATAAAAAAATTGCATTACATTCATTACATTAAATATAGAGTAACTTGGGATAAAAGTTCGCACTTTTTTTTTTTATAGCACATAGCTTGTAGTATATGGTAGTCATAGACAATTTTTCTTTTTTTGAAGCTTGACAAACTATCAACATATACAAATTACAAATTAATAATGAGATTAAAACTCTATCTAACAAATAATGAACTGAAAAAAAAAATAATAATAAAAGCATATTTTTATTCCATTTATGGGATAATAATTAATATTGAGTAAGTTTCAATGAACAAATTAATGAATAAATGATCGTTTAACAGGTATTTTTTACTCGAAATAAAAAAATAATGATTAGTTCAATAAATTTAGCAGTTTTATAATTTAAATATGAGTGAAAAGAAGAATAAGCCACTTAGAATTTTTTTTTCTCAAAAAATAGTTATTTTCAATAAATAAAAAAAAAACCCCAGCACAGTGGGGTCGCAGCACAGTGGTGACGTGACATAGTTGGATCAAGTATAATGATATCTGACAGTGATTTAAATCACTATCAAAAAAAAAAAAATGCTACGATGCAAATCTTTAGATAGTGTTTAATTTTAAAAAATTGGTGGATTAGTCCAAAAGCTACATGATCTGCTAGTTCCTTATTAATATCCTGATTAAGATAAAGTATGTCGAATGAAAAAGGGATATTAAAAAATATTATTTCTCATAAAAAAATTGTGTTGATCCATACAGTTTTCAATAAGTTATAGCATTATAAAGTAAAAAATGTAAATTATAAAATCGAGAATTTTCACACAAAAATAGCATTTGGTAGCCATTTTCACCGTGAAGAAAAAATAAAGTCCGAAATTTTTTTTTTCCATAATAAAGTATATTATATTAGCTTTAATTCAAGATATATATAAAAGTGTCAGACTTCCCGGAACACTTTCAAAAGTTAAGTTGAAAAAATTAATTTTTTGTGAAAAAGTTGTCATTTTGAATCCCCCCCTGTGGGCAAGTAAAGTGTCAGATTTATAAAAAAAGTATACCAAATAAAAGGTAGTAAAAAAAAATTTAAAGAATTTCGAAAATTTGCGATTTTTAAACTTGTAATTTTTTTTGAGGTTTCCCCCATTTACGGGGAACGAGGGAATTTTTTCAATATTTAAGGGTAATGTCTTCGACTAAATATGATTTGTGATCTTTTGACGTATCATTGAAAGAAAACGGGCCGGTGAGAGCTAAAAAAAAGTGGTAACAGACCCCCAAAAAAAACATATCATAGTAAAACTAATACCTTCTCAGCTTCGCATCGAATCTAAAATTGGAGTGGAAATTATTAAATTAATCATTCAAATTTAATAGAATAATGTATCAACTTCATTTATATTAAATAACTATGCACTGTACTTATTATATGTTATGTTGGACTTATACACCAAATTATTAGACATTTTCTTTCTAACTCCATGCTGAAAGTTGTGTGCAAAAATAAAATTATGTCATTACTTATTCTTCTTCTTTTTTTAATTATATTCAACCTAGGGTTCAAAGTTCATTAACAATACTCATTTTTAGTATTAATAATAAAAATTATTTTGACTATAGATATTGTGTATTCACATAATTGTACTTAAAAAAATAAGTATTGAAGCTTTGCAATATTTTTATTATAAAAATGACAAATCTATTGCGTTTGATAATATTTTGCCTTATTTTTTTAATGAATTCAGTTAGATAATCTGTATAAAGAGATAGTTTCTTTTCATCACATCGTCTGAATTAATTCATTTATTTTTAGGCCCTTTTTATCTTTAAAGTTTTAAAAACAATAAGGTGTATGAAAAATAGAGAACTTGAACTCATTAATACGTACATAAATGAACCACCACCTGATACAGTACCACCAAATAGTCTTACAATATACCAAGATGTAACACACCATATGAATTTAACGGTAAATATGTTTGCTATTTTTTTTAAGTAAGCACAAAAATTAAATACTGTGAAACCAATGTTATCACTGTTGTATTTAAATTCGTAACAACCATTTTGTTATAACTTATATTTATTACTATAAGTTCAATAATAACGCAAATGTCATTATTAAAAATATAATCAGACAATGTAAAACATACAAAATAAAGATACACTTAAAACACAATAAAACAATACACAAAATGAAAACTTAATGTCTTAAACATACCACGCGACAAGAGATAATCTTTGGTACTCCCGAATGGTTTTTTCCCTTCAATTCATTCCATTTCGTCTTATATACTAAAATATTTTGTTTTTTTTTTTTTTACAAAATTCATAATACAATCATTTTTAAAAATGTTTATAAATGTTTACTTCCTGGTCTAGTAACAATAATTCAGGGAATTACAATTATCCAAATATTACAAAAATATTTTACTTCTAGCTTTACAAATAAAAGACTATATTATATTTAGTAACAATAGATCAAGAAATTACAATTAAACCAAACATTACAAAAATAGTTTACTTTCAGTTTTACAAAATAATGACCTATATTACATCACTGATACATTAAATGATAATAAATTAAAACTAAGTTTAAAACTAATATCGCTAAAAATTTCCCAAACTTAACCGATATACATAAAATAAGTATATTTTCACGTTAAAATAATTGTTTCAAAAGTACAAAACTTGCAAATAACAATTCTTACATGGCACTCCGCGCTTTAGATGCTACTTGCAAACTGTCTTGATGCAGAAAAAAAGAGGGTTTTCCTACAAAAAAATAATAACAAATTCAATAAAAAAAAAACTANGCAGAAAAAAAGAGGGTTTTCCTACAAAAAAATAATAACAAGTTCAATAAAAAAAAAACTATAATTTATTTTGGGGTGCTTATATTATACTCATCAGTAACCACAGATGTACATATTACACAGATAATAAATGAAAAATAATAACATCTTGGTCTGAAATTATTATTACAATATTTGTGTTTGTTTACTTATTTGTGTTTAATATAATCTGTAAAAGCTATTTCTTGTGCCAGAGAGAACGAAAAAACCAACATAGTTTAGTGCATCGGAATTGGACTCCGGTACCTAATAGGCACGACTATTTAAAGGTCAAATTAGGTAGGCCGCATGTTACATTTAATAAATATTCTAAAATATATTCACCAAGTAAATAGTAATAAAATATAAATATTCTGTTTCGCATACCAACTATTTCATGTACTTTTTTCGCACCAAAGTTATTTTATTTCATCTGATTTTTTTTTTAGCTTACGTTAACGACTTTTACGAAAAAGAATAAAACGTGGGAATATGTACGATCATTATCAGGAAAAACTATAAATTTTTGTACATTTGTAAAGCATGATTTTATAATGATGCCTATCGTAAGGAAATTTATATCATTTCCTCACGATTGTCCATTGAAAAAAGTAAGTTTTCATCAATTAATAATATTTTTAGCAATTTATATTGGACAAAAATACCCGAGTTGGAATAACATATAAAGAACCTGCTATTATACATTTATTGTTATTTAGATATAAATAGTTATAAAACAATAGTTTAATAGTTATTGAAACTACTTCTAATACATTTACTAACAAAAGATAATTTCATAAAAATACAGACTTCTCAAATAATAAGTAGAAATCAACTAGAACCAATGATAAGACCAGTGATGTATATTGGGTGTTGGAAATTAAAAATTGAGTACACAGATTCAAGAAAAAATATTAGGGGATGTTACAATATCATATGTTTACAATCAACGGAAGCTCAACTTGAAACTGATTTAAAATTATGTTATTAATCAATACATACAAAATTGAAATTAGTAGAAGTGTTTAACACGTTCATGAACAAATTCATTGTAGCTTTGAAACCTAAAAATTACTCAACAATATTAATAAATTGAGGAATACGTAAAAAAGTCTCGTTTTACTTCAGCAGTGATTTTATTATAAAAATATTTATGATATGCCCTCGAATATTATGCGTCAGTAACTACATTAATAAAAAAATTGTTTTCATTAATTTTAAAATATTACTGTAGATTAATTTTTATAAATTATAATTTTGTAATTTCCCGTATATCAGCACTTTTTATGTATTCAAATGTTATAATACTGCTTTGGTATAAAATTGTATATTTTTTATTTACCATGAGTTGGTAAAAATTTGATATTTATTCATTTTAAATAACACACAAATGTACACAATATTTTCAACATTTTTTTATAAAACAGAAGACTGTTTTGTTTGTCAAAACTGCAATACTTCATAATGATAAATATCGTTTATAATATAATGGTGCTGAAATTCTGCAAGTGTGATTGAGGTCAGAGGAATTTGTTCAAATTTAATCTGGGTAGGATAAAAAATTATTCACACAAAATACTTCTTCAACTTTAATATAAAAGATAAAAAATATAAACTTTACAATCTTTTTTAATTTAAAATTTATATATATATATACAGAGTGTTCAATAAGTTTGAAAACACCGATTTTTTAGAGCCACTATTGATTTTTTTATTAATTTTTGTTTTTTAGATGTTAATTGATTAATTAAATTAATCTATTATGATTAAATACAAAGTCATTGTATAAGGGTGTATGCTACCCTAATTTAAGAAATTAAAATGACAACCCCTAATTTTTTTTCTTATTTCAATAGAGAATTTAATTTTAAAAAGAATTAACATGAAAAAAACTTTTTATGTTAAACCATTTTTTAATAATTCTTGTTTTAATGGTAGAAAAGTGTCTTGTATAAAGATGGGATTCAATACGATTATATTTATGAAATTCATTTTATAAAGGTCATATCAATTACAAATAATCTGTAAATTTATTAAGGAAAATAAATTAAATTGAATTGCACAAAAAAAACTTAAATGGACATTTTAATAATCTTTGTTTTATAAGCAATCTTTCGTTGAGGTATTTATAGAATATAACATTATCGGTCAATGCATATCATAATATCTGGTATTATACCATTAGACGTTTTAGCATTCTTATCAACATAGTTATCACCTTCATCTGTGAAATTAGAACCTGTTCAATTGTTATAGTGTTTCTAATCAACAATTAGTGTCATTTAAAGTACTACATGTTGTCAAACATATTTCTGGTAGTATTAGATAGGTTTAAATAAAAATTATCAGTGGTCATTATAACTTAATTATTCTATATGTAAACAACGTTTCTGAACTTATCTGTATAGAAGTTGTATAATACTTATCTAAAATTACAGTTAATCTATCGACAGGTAAGTACAGTTAGAGATGAATTAAAAAAAAACCCAGCACAGGGGGGTCGCGGCACAGTTGTGACGTGGCATAGTTGATTCAAGTATAATGATATCTGACAGTGATTAAAATCACTATCAAAAATAAACGCTTCGATGCAAATCTTTAGATAGTGATTAATTTAAAAAAAATTGGTGTTTTATTCCAAAAACTACTTGATCTGCTGGTTTCTTATTAATATCCTGATTAAGATAAAGTATGTCGAATGAATAAGGGATATTAAAAAATATTATTTCTCATAAAAAAATTGTGTTGATCCATACACATTTATAATAAGTTATAGCATTATAAAGTTAAAAATGTAAAAAATAAAATTGAGAATTTTCACACAATAATAGCATTTGGCAGCCATTTTCACCGTGAAGATAAAATAAAGTCCGAAATTTTTTTTTTACATAATAAAGTAGATTACATTAGCTTTAATTTAAGATATATATAAAAGTGTCAGACTTTCCGGAACACTTTCAAAATTTAAGTTGAAAAAGTCAATTTCTTGTGAAAAAGTTGTCATTTTGAATCCCCCCCTGTAGGCAGGTAAAAAGTCAGATTTATAAAAAAAATATACCAAATGATAGGTAAAGACATCATGCATCTACAAAAAAAAAAATTATATTGATCCATACATCTTTCGAGAAGTTATAGCATTATAAAGTTAAAAATATAAAAAAGAATTTTTTTACAAAAATCGTATTTTTTTTATTAAGTTTAATGTCTGTTTTCACCATGAAGATAAAATAAAGTCCGAAATTTTTTTTTACCATTATAAAGTATATTACATTAGCTTTAATTTAAGATATATATAAAAGTGTCAGACCTTCCGGAACACTTTCAAAATTTAAGTTGAAAAAGTTAATTTTTTGTGAAAAAGTTGTCATTTTGAATCCCCCACTGTAGGCAGGTAAAAAGTCAGATTTACAAAAAAAATATACCAAATGATAGGTAGAGACATCAAGCATCTATAAAAAAAAGAATTATTTTGATATGTTTATTTTTGAAAAAGTTACGGCAGCTTTTAGTAAAAAAAATTGAAAACATTTTGAAAATGTTAAATAAATAAATAAATTTTTCACTGTAATATAGTATTCAAGATCATAAATTTGAAATAATGCCATCACTCATTAAAAATTCCCCAGTTTAACCACTTTTTATATTAGATATATCTTAGTCTATTTTAAGGTTAAAAAATATGTGCATTTCCCACTTTTGATTCGTGTTTACATGAACAAAAAACTGGTACTTAAGTTAATAATTGATGCCGTTATCATATACTTTTTCTAGTGAACATAAATGAAAGGTAACACTTGAATATTCAAAATTTTATTTTTATTTTTAAAATGTGGATTATCCTAACATTTTGTAGTTACATATATACAGGGTGATTTTTTTAACATAACCCACTCAATTACTTACAGAATAATAATTTAAACATTTTTTTTTATTACTATCTTTAGTCACACATTATTCTTGAATTTTTAACTATGTAATACTTTTTAAGTTCATCCCTTATGCCTGGTAAGGGTGTCAACTTTGTTTTTTTAAATGGTAACACGTATTTTTAATTTAATAAAATGTTTGAGTTTTTAATTCAATAGTAAATGGCATTTGAATTTTTAATGAAACTTAATTTGTTTATTAGATATAAACATTTAAAGTTTCAAATTTTTGAGTTAATATATAGGTATAATACACAAGAGATTACAAATACAGGTAGCTAATTTGATGTATTCATTTTAACCTAGATTTTTTTGGTTACTTTTTTATTTATCAATACTCGTTATTTACTAATTAGTAATAATATCAAAAATTAGAGGTGATATTAAGAAAATCTAATTGTAGATGTGAAATCAGCACATAACAATGATCTAGAAATGTATATATTTTTATAATAATTCCTTGTAGACCACCAGTATATTTATTCATGATTAACATAATTTTTTTTCATTAAGCCCTTCAAAATATATATAAATATAATTTAAAATATAAATTAATATCAGGACAATATATTTTTTGGAAAACTCGTTCCATTTAACAAACAAAAAAAACATCATAGTAAAATTAATACATTCTCAGCTTTGCATCGAAGCTAAAATAATAGGATAGCAATGATATATCTAGAATAGTTAGTAACAGCTAGTTATTAACTTTACAGATGTGCCATCTACCGTACAAAAAACATATTACAATTGCAATCACTTAAACAGAAACGCATTTTATTTATTTATTATATAAAAATTGTNCGCATTTTATTTATTTATTATATAAAAATTGTTTACTATTAAAAGTTGAAGAAAACAATAAATTATAACCATAACAGATGACTAAAAATTAATTTAATACCTTGGATTACATATAATTATTGTATCATATTAATTACAGCAGAACATTAGTTATTGGATTACCAACTGAAATTAATGAATTAGGTGTGCAAACCAATAATATTTGTTTGCAAAATGCACATTATTTTGAAAAATACCTAAAAATTAAACTTAAAGGCAAAAACAAATGGGTATTGAATTCTAAATTTTCATAATTTTAATTTACAAAAAATTTTTTGGAATATTTTGAGTTTTGGAAATACGATCCTTAACAAAAACCCAATACAGTGGGGATGTGTCATAATTGGGTCGAGTATAATGATATCTGACAGTGATTAAAATCTTTATTATAAAAAACGCTTCAATATAAATCTATAGATAGTGTTTAATTTTAAAATATTGATGGATTATTCCAAAAGCTACATTTTTATAATTTTGTGATGATGTGCATTTTTTCTATGTTTGTACATAAAAATTTTCTTCTCTCAATAATCGACTTTAATGATCAATATGTAATAAGAACCCAATTTTAATTTATTTAAACTTTTATAATTACTATTAACAGTAAATTTATGAGAGAAACTCAAAATTTTGTTAAAATAATTTCCTTATTATTATATAAATTGGCTGAAATAATGGTAACTAAGGATAATTTTCTGTATAAAAAGTAAAAAACAATATAGCTTGAATTCAGTTCGTTTTGAATTACCGCCCGTGTTTTTCCATAGTGATAATTACGTACCGATTTTTATACGCTTTTTAACAGTATTAATTTCGTTTAAACATAAATTTTTCGGAAACTAAATTTATCGAAACAATGGATTCATTTCTTATTTATTCGGCTATGGCGATTGCTTATTTCTTTATTCCTGTTCCATTTATACAGGATCTCACTTTAGGTGGAATTTTAGTATTCTCGTTTCTCATATACTTGAACAATGAACTTTTCAAGGAGAAAAAAACTGCATCTCTTATTGGAAATTCAATTATGGATAGTAAATCTACTTTGATTGCAAGTCCAAATACTATGCCTATTTTGGCNTTGATTGCAAGTCCAAATGCTATGCCTATTTTGGCAGATATTTCAACAACAGGCCGAAAATTTACAGATGCATCAGCACAAACTGTTGCCGTTGAAACCGAAAAAAACATTTTTTCAAACAATAATACAACTGACAATTCATTTGAAACCGACCTACCAAATAACGATTATGCCGACACTGACTCGCTCTGTCAGCTTCAAAACGCTACAGAGGAGAAGAATATTTCAACCCAAATATGTAACTCGGCTGAATCAACTCAATTCCATACACCGGAGTCCGCTTTAAATGATAGCACAACATCAATTAAACTTAATTACAACATTAATAGCTCCAATAATACTCGCCCTCGTTATGTCCCAAATTACTTGTGGGACAAGAGACACTTTCTGTTTACAAAATTTGATGACGGAATTCTCTTGGATTGTGGTAATAAAAGTTATACTTAGGTAATCTCTAATTGTTTAATGTTAACTATAAAAATTGTTTTAGAATCATTTTATTCTATGTGCCCTGAAATGTTGAGCAAACATATTGCAAAAAGGTGTAAGGGTCACAATGTAGCAATGAACCCATTTTGTGGCGCCGGAGGAAACGCAATACAATTAGCAATGAAATATGAAAAAGTCATAGCAATAGACATTGATCCGAAAAAATTGGAATTTGCTAAAAAAAATGCAGAAATTTACGGTGTGAGAGATAAAATTAAGTTCATTATGGGCGACTTTTTTGCTATAGCTAATGATTTAAAAAAATACAAGCCCGAAGTAATTGTAACTTCAACTCCATGGTACATAAACCACCGAATATACAATTCGAAGAAAAGCGTGTNAATATACAATTCGAAGAAAAACATTTGCACTGACTACGAAAAAGGAGGACGAGCAATCCTCAAATTGGCCAGAAGAATTGCTCCTAACGTTGCAATGCACTTACCAAAAAGTACCAGACGAAATGAAGTAAGTTTCTCTATTTCTACACGGTGCATATTACATTAGTTAATATTTTCATTTCTTTATAGTTGTACAAATTAGGAAAGTACTTTAATAACAATATAGAAATCCAAAAAAATTTTATCAACGGAAAGCTGGATTCTATCACAGCATATTTTGGAAAATTTTACAATATGAACGCATATTATACACAAACTGTTATAAAATTATTCAATCGAAATAAAAAACATAATTAATTTCAAAATAATATTCAAATAAATAATAAAAATAATATGACATTATTAATATGAAAATTAAAATATATTCTTAAATAATTGTATCATATTAAATATTATATTTTATATATTATATTGTATAAACCTAATAAATATTAAATTTTCTTTATAACACTATTAATGTTTTATTACTTTAGTTTAATTTATAAAATTGTCACATATTAAAAACTGCTTTTAATACTATTGCAAGGGACATAAAGCATATAAGCTTCTCTTTATAAATTATCACCATTAGTCTAAAAAAAGACTTTAATTAGTAAAAAATACATTTGTTAGATTTTCAATTTTTCCGATGAAATACAATTTTACTATTGATAAAAATAATATACTTATCAAATTGTAAATCACAACTAAAATATATTAAATCTCGTTTCAGTTTATTGTCATAAAAGTTAAGAATTTTTTTTTAATAGAATTAATAAAAATATTACAACCACTTATCATAATGCCACTACTAGTATTATTAATACATTTTTTTGGATGAATAAATATTTTAAAATCTTGAACTCTTTTTTAATTTTTAAATTGATTAACTAAATTATACTAATGTGTTGAAATATTAGTAAGTAGTTTTCAAATCGAAATTTTAGTTCATTCTAACAGCTGCACATTTATTTACTGGATATTGTATTTAAAAACTTCATTCGTTTGATATAAAAATATTAATCATAATTGAATAATTTTGAAATTGGTTCCATTTGTTTTGAGTCAAAAAATAATTAGATTAAAACTTATAAATACTTAACAACACGTTTTATAATTGCGCATTACTATCTCCTCAATTAGTCATAAAGGATTTTCCAAATTAATAATATAAAGTATACATATCTCCAATTTCAATTTCTGGTTTTAATTTGTTGTTTACATCAATTTTTAACAAGTAAATAATATTTATTAATTCATAAATTTTCTTAGATAAATTCTAAACTAAATTCTTAAAAACTATTATTATAATATAATGTTAGTTTTAAATTCTATTAATTTTTCAATAATATTTGTGGTTTATAAAAATAGAGTAATGATTTACTCAAGTTATGATATTGAAAATTTGTTTTTGTATTAATATGATTAATTATATTCCGTATATTTTAGTATATAATTCTATGACTACATATCGTTGAACATTCATAAGTGCTGTATTTAAAATAATAAGATTGAATTTAAATTCAACATATCCATACATTTTTATATAAATATCATTGAAAAAATTGCAGTCATTTTTCTATAATTGAAATCGTTCATTTTCATATTTTATTGGTGACACCTTGAAAAAAATATTTTAATACCATTTCTCAAATAAACTCAAACAAATTTTTGTTACGCCGTTATGCTTTTTTTTTTAGAACAACAGTACAGTGTAATTAATTCAAATCGTGTAAAATTATATTTTATAAGTTTATAAATAACAAAATAGGCTACGTGTTATCTATCACTGTCGTAGTATAAAATTTATTAACAAAATACTGAAAAGATAATTAACTCTCGCAATTAATAAAAATACAATTATTTCTTAATTAAGCCAACGCGTCTTTGAGCGTATATACTGTCGTAATATGCTCAATGCTTTGCATTAAGCATCTTACGATTATCAATGAAAAATGTATAATCTGTATTTTAAATAACTTGTAAACAAACAAATAATTTATCTGTCATAACAAATACAATGTTCAACACAATTTCTTATTATATACATATATGTCAACTCATCTATTGTTAACTATGCTATCAATATAATTATCATGTAATGTATACTTTAAAACAATAAAATATAATCATGAATAACACAAACGGCAATATCCCTGGATATGGGGGTACCTCTTCAGTACTATAAAAAGCACTGATATCCATTGAAAAGAGAGAGAG
>NW_026099575.1:12422305-12428129 GCF_025091365.1 Daktulosphaira vitifoliae | reverse complement strand
AGACAGAGCCACGGCTACGGCTAAGGCCAGAGCCACAGCTCCAGTAAGCTAGTTCTTTCCTGCAAACTACTCTTGCTATTACATTTTGATCACGGCCCCGTGCTGCCGTTTGAGTTATTTTATTTTGTTTACTTTATTTATGTTTAAAACTTATTTTGGTCTATAAAGACATTATTACTATAAATAAATAATATTGAGTAAAAATTTGCATTTCTGGTAAATACTTCATTTATCTTCTTGGACATTACAAAATACGAAGGTAAGTCAATTTATATTATTCCATTTATTTAAAGTTAATAATCTGAGTAAAGAACGATAAAGCAATAGATCTATAATCTGCTTTTAATATCAAGAGCTATTTTGCTAGTTTGTTCACACCTGCTACACATACACATTACAGGGTCTCGAGGGTCGGATTACCGCCCCGTGCCTGAAAAGAGTTTAAAAACCTAATGTGTATCTGATTATATTAATAGACACTTCGACTGGGTGTTCGAGGGTCGGATTACCGCCCCGTTACCTCAGTGTCCTATTAAAGGTGTTTACAAGTTTATTAGCTCATATTCCTCAAGAAAGAGAACATGCTTTTATTTCTTCATATCTACTTGTCTTTATTGTTCTAAACCCTCGAACCATACGACCCCGATAGAACCACAACATCAGGTTCTCAATATACCCATCATTTATCTTTCATTTTCATTATTTATATTTTACCAACTCTGCCTTCTATATTTTTGAATTATAACAGTACTGATCTATCCTAAATAGAGCAGCAAGTAAATGATCTCTAATCAAGAAAAGAATCTCAATAGATAAGTTGAGAAGAGTCAAATTTCAATTATATTTGTTTGATATTAATTTCTAATCGAGTCATTTTCACTTATCACAAACACCGGAAAATAGCTTATAACGGAATGACGTATTTGATAAGTCCTACTCGATTTTGTTTCTAAGTAAATTTTGAACTTCATATTTGTAACCAGTGAGTAATGTTTTTAACTAGAATAAAAGGTGAGATTATTTTACAATTATTATTAACACAGTTTATAATAAATAATGACTAATAAATAAAAATATGAAATTGATCTTGTTTATTACAACATTTAGGCTTCCTACAGTACTCATAATTTCTAATGTTACATACATTGTGAAACCATTGAATAAAATTTGAAATACTAATATCGAGCAACCAATACTATTAGACACTCGGTCAGTTCTATAAAAATTACACTTAGAAAATATTTATAGTTTTTTTTATCGCAAGAGCATTGATATCAGCAAAGAATAGAGACAAGATCAGCCGACTGGAGATAACGTGTTTCGAACACCATGCTGTCTAGTGTAACGTACGGTAATTTCAAGCTTGAGGGTCGTCTTTCTCTCTCTTGTTCTCTTTCTATCTCTTGTTAATTATCAACATAAAACATTCACAAGCACACGAGCGTTACTTATTCTCGTTGACGTGTCCACGCCGCCTATAATGCACATTATGCATTAAAAATTGCATATCATTATTTGTATTATTTTTGCGCATAATACCGCAGAAGGATTAACGACATGATTGACTATTTGAACAGGCCACGGGGAAGATTTTGCTGATACCACTTCCATTTTATATCGATAGTACGACAATTAAAAACTCGAATTTATGTTTTCCTACAATTCCTAGCCCTGAGGCGTTCGTGATGGCGGTTTCGTTTTATGGCACTGTGTAATAATTTACTGGAGTTAATTTATAATATTTATTGAAATGCCGAACGACTAGTAATATTACAATGCAGAAAACAATAAGTACCACAGATTTGTAATAATATATGCCGCATTATAAACTAGTATTTCAAATAGTAAACTATAAGATTTATATGTATTTTATAAGCCCAAAAGCCCCGACATATTATTATTATACAGAAGAAACTACAATACAATAATTAATTATTTAAAGGTTTCGGGCAACATTCATCCACCAAGTTCGTTTCCAGTACATTTTTTGTTTTAATATTTAAGTAATTAATTTAAAAAAAAATTTTTGTAAAAAGTATTCGCAAAAACAAATCAAGTTTCTCGGAACACAAGACGTGCGTTCTCCGAATGGACATAATATTTGGTTTGCAAGAACTGGCGAGAGAACAATTATTTTGCTTACGCAACCAGATAGCCACATTTGCATTATTATTTAGATATTATTACCAAATTATTATCTGATCACATATTGATGGTTCCTCAGATCTTTCAGAGAGTCTCGGCAAAATTGAGGCGACACCAAAATAAACTATTTTTATTAATACACTTTATATGTCCTGATGTTATATATGTTGAGAAACTTTTTAAGTAATTTACTAAATGGGGATCATTTTATATTTGGAAATTCAACAAATTTAATTTCGCAATAATTTTTATTTTAAGTGAAATTATACCTAATTTTGATCGACTCATTGTATAATATCAAAATTATTTTCAGATTCTAAATTCTTGTCCAAAGTATTGTTATTGTTCCATTGTTACAAATACTATAGGTAAGGCTGCGCAAGGAATATGCGAAGCTGTGTTTCTTTCTTCGCTATTTTCTAAATTATATCTATTTAATTGTTATTTGTTCATAATTAGCGAAGTATTTCCAAAAAATATTTTTTTTATTTCAAAGTGTTTACTGATTTACTAGCGTAAAGTCTTCAATATAAATAATACATAAGTTTTATTTTTCTAGGGAATACAATGGTTAAAACAGTTGATAATGGTTATACTCCCTAAAACACCACTATTCACATTCAAAATAACAGACAAAGGTAATTATAATCGAAAAATTCAATTTTCTTGATGTAATATGAACAATCCCAAAATTTTATAAAGGCCCCACAGAGAAAATTGTCTGAATGAAACACTAATCCTAAACGTGACCCCTCGCAAAACCGTTTTAAAGGGCCTTGCAATCAATTAAATGGCTAAAAAAGGTCCTATTTTTAATTAAAAAACTTCAAAAGTCCGCAAAATCGCTTAACACGAGGCTACGCGATTGCTAGCGCCAACTAAACCTGACTCTGAGTTGAATGCAATTTAGAAATTTTAAAAATAATGCTGGAAAAGTTGTCGAATCAATTGAAATATTAATGCAGAGTTGTGGACATATTCAGGTCATCGAAAAAGTACTGCATCAATAATAAATTATACCTTAGCGAAACTTTATGAATTCCCTAAAAAAATGAACGTAAGTGAACTATTAAACAAACTGAATATTTTCCATATTATTAATGTATGAATGATAGATAATTTAGAATATCGTAGCAGGTAAATTTTGATTGCAGCTAGCTGTGTGTATGTGTTAGAATATTGTCTAATAATTTTAGTATGTTTTATCATTTAACAAATGGTAATATTATTAAAAAATATTACTCGTAAAGTGACTCTAATCTCTTGTAATAAATAATCCTTATAGATGTGTAAAATATTTCACTAATGATTATTAATTGAATTTGATTGTTTACCGTGGAATAAACTTGTCTTATAACTTATATAAACCGAAATAAAATAAAACAAAACCATAATTTTTTAATACACATAATTTCCACAGAATATTTTCACATAACTATAAATGCATTCAGACTGTATTTGAATACGAAAAGACCTGAATGCATTATATTTTTTATTTATATTTATATTTTTCAATATTATGTTTGTATTATATTCTTTGTCCATGTAAAAAGGTGCCAATGTATACAAGACGTGCTGAAGTTTCTCACATTCTGAAAGACAACATTGACTTATTATTAATAATTTTACTATGAACATACATATCAGGTCATTTGAGGTTTTAATATAAATTTTTTACCATAATCTAAAGTGTACGTATTAGCATACACACACACACGTTTATATTATAATATCACAGTTTTTGTAAATTTTCAGAATGATCAAAAAACAAATTAAATTCATACATGTTCTACCACAAGAAGTGATTTGATTTTTATAACATGCTATAAAACTATTAGTCATACAAACATATATGAGAAACACTTATTATATCATTGTCGATAAAAAAAAAAAATGATCAATTTTTGAGGTCGCAGTATATGCGACGATGTATAAATGTTGATCACGTTTCGTATCGATACTTGTATAATAGTTTTTAACCAAAAAACACTATTACAGATTTTAGTATTTATTGATCGATTTCCATTTAAAACCACGTAAATGACCAACAATTTCTGTAACGTTACTAATTTTAGCTTAATGATTGATGATAATCATATAACTAACTGAAAAACCTAAGTTATTTTGACGATAAACTAAACTAGATAAGTTAAAAAGTTAATTATATGAAAATTTTTGAACCGTTGGTTCAGTCTATAATATCACTACTAGGGAGGTAATAAATAAGCGGTGGACGTTTCTAACGACAATTCTTGATAAGCTTGTGAATCACATCTAATACTTTCGCTTGAATAAAATAATCGTATTCGAGGTAATAGTTCCAATATGTTTTTTTGTAATTTTATACGCATACTTTCACAATTTGTAGATTTTGAAAATTCACTAATTAAGAAATTAAGTACTACTCAAATGTTTTTGTAATATACATTATGTCACTACAGTCGGTTTATTCATTTATTGAACGATTAATAAAATTATAAAATAATTAAATCTTAACTGGACGCTCGCGTAACGTGACCAGTTTTTTAGCTGTATTTTCATCATGCTGATACTGACTCATTACTCGCCTATTAAAANCCAGTTCTTTAGCTGTATTTTCATCATGCTGATACTGACTCATTACTCGCCTATTAAAAATTTGTAATCCATACTCACTAAAATCTATAAGATATCCAATATTTGTTGAACATAACTAATATATGTGCTCAAACTTTGAAATAATTTTCACCTTGATGTACATGAATATATTTTGTAATAAACAATTGTTTTCAATTGTAAGTATGCCGACCACATAAAATAATTCTAATCATTTATGTACATGTTCGGTATTATTTGAATTTCATTTACCATCATTTATATTTGTCAACTGAGAAAGAGAGGTCAAGCTGGTCATTAATGACGTATAGCTCAAGCACATACGGAGTAAATTATTGATGCCGCATAATCAACAGGAACTGGTTTTGTGCATTTTTACAACTGAAGTATGTGTACATATATTATTCAGNGCATTTTTACAACTGAAATATACAACTAAATAACTAACATTATATTATAATAATAGTTTTGAAGGATTTAGTTTAGAATTTATCTAAGAAAATTTATAAATTTATAAATATTATTTACTTGTTAAAAATTGATGTAAACAACAAATTAAAACCAGAAATTGAAATTGGAGATATGTATACTTTATATTATTAATTTGGAAAGTCCTTTATGACTAATTGAGGAGACAGTAATGCGCAATTATAAAACGTGTTGTTAAGTATTTATAAGTTTTAATCTAATTTTTTTTAGACTCAAAACAAATGGAACCAATTTAAAAATTATTCAATTATGATTAATATTTTTATATCAAACGAATGAAGTTTTTAAATACAATATCCAGTATATAAATGTGCAGCTGTTAGAATGAACTAAAATTTCGATTTGAAAACTACCTACTAATATTTAAAAACATTAGTATAATTTAGTTATTCAATTTAAAAATTAAAAAAGAGTTCAAGATTTTAAAATATTTATTCATCCAAAAAAATGTATTAGTAATACTAGTAGTGGCATTATGATAAGTGGTTGTAATATTGAACTGGTTTTGGCATTTTTACAACTGAAATATGTGTACATATATTATTCAGTGTACACTACAAGTATGTTCAGGGTGTCCCAAAAAAAAAAAAAAAAA
>NW_026099575.1:12419846-12422206 GCF_025091365.1 Daktulosphaira vitifoliae | reverse complement strand
CATTCATTAATTTCATGGCACATTTGCAACACACTTTTCCGCTAAAATTCGACTGTAGAAATCTGCACGCGCTCGGGGCCGCGACTGCCATTGTTTTGCCGCTCATTAAACCCAATATAATTTTGATATTATACAATGATTTAATAACAATATTTTTATTAATTCTATTAAAAAAAAATTCTTAACTTTTATGACAATAAACTGAAACGAGATTTAATATATTTTAGTTGTGATTTACAATTTGATAAGTATATTATTTTTATCAATAGTAAAATTGTATTTCATCGGAAAAATTGAAAATCTAACAAATGTATTTTTTACTAATTAAAGTCTTTTTTTAGACTAATGGTGATAATTTGTAAAGAGAAGCTTATATGCTTTATGTCCCTTGCAATAGTATTAAAAGCAGTTTTTAATATGTGACAATTTTATAAATTAAACTAAAGTAATAAAACATTAATAGTGTTATAAAGAAAATTTAATATTTATTAGGTTTATACAATATAATATATAAAATATAATATTTAATATGATACAATTATTTAAGAATATATTTTAATTTTCATATTAATAATGTCATATTATTTTTATTATTTATTTGAATATTATTTTGAAATTAATTATGTTTTTTATTTCGATTGAATAATTTTATAACAGTTTGTGTATAATATGCGTTCATATTGTAAAATTTTCCAAAATATGCTGTGATAGAATCCAGCTTTCCGTTGATAAAATTTTTTTGGATTTCTATATTGTTATCAAAGTACTTTCCTAATTTGAACAGCTATAAAATAAATTGATAATATTAACTAATGTAATATGCACCGTGTAGAAATAGAGAAACTTACTTCATTTCGTCTGGTACTTTTTGGTAAGTGCATTGCAACGTTAGGAGCAATTCTTCTGGCCAATTTGAGGATTGCTCGTCCTCCTTTTTCGTAGTCAGTGCAAATGTTTTTCTTCGAATTGTATATTCGGTGGTTTATGTACCATGGAGTTGAAGTTACAATTACTTCAGGCTTGTATTTTTTTAAATCATTAGCTATAGCAAAAAAGTCGCCCATAATGAACTTAATTTTATCTCTCACACCGTAAATTTCTGCATTTTTTTTAGCAAATTCCAATTTTTTCGGATCAATGTCTATTGCTATGACTTTTTCATATTTCATTGCTAATTGTATTGCGTTTCCTCCGGCGCCACAAAATGGGTTCATTGCTACATTGTGACCCTTACACCTTTTTGCAATATGTTTGCTCAACATTTCAGGGCACATAGAATAAAATGATTCTAAAACAATTTTTATAGTTAACATTAAACAATTAGAGATTACCTAAGTATAACTTTTATTACCATAATCCAAGAGAATTCCGTCATCAAATTTTGTAAACAGAAAGTGTCTCTTGTCCCACAAGTAATTTGGGACATAACGAGGGCGAGTATTATTGGAGCTATTAATGTTGTAATTAAGTTTAATTGATGTTGTGCTATCATTTAAAGCGGACTCCGGTGTATGGAATTGAGTTGATTCAGCCGAGTTACATATTTGGGTTGAAATATTCTTCTCCTCTGTAGCGTTTTGAAGCTGACAGAGCGAGTCAGTGTCGGCATAATCGTTATTTGGTAGGTCGGTTTCAAATGAATTGTCAGTTGTATTATTGTTTGAAAAAATGTTTTTTTCGGTTTCAACGGCAACAGTTTGTGCTGATGCATCTGTAAATTTTCGGCCTGTTGTTGAAATATCTGCCAAAATAGGCATAGCATTTGGACTTGCAATCAAAGTAGATTTACTATCCATAGTTGAATTTCCAATAAGAGATGCAGTTTTTTTCTCCTTGAAAAGTTCATTGTTCAAGTATATGAGAAACGAGAATACTAAAATTCCACCTAAAGTGAGATCCTGTATAAATGGAACAGGAATAAAGAAATAAGCAATCGCCATAGCCGAACAAATAAGAAATGAATCCATTGTTTCGATAAATTTAGTTTGCGAAAAATTTATGTTTAAACGAAATTAATACTGTTAAAAAGCGTATAAAAATCGGTACGTAATTATCACTATGGAAAAACACGGGCGGTAATTAAAAACGAACTGAATTCAAGCTATATTGTTTTTTACTTTTTATACAGAAAATTATCCTTAGTTACCATTATTTCAGCCAATTTATATAATAATAAGGAAATTATTTTAACAAAATTTTGAGCTTTTCTCATAAATTTACTGTTAATAGTAATTATATAAGTTTAAATAAATTAAAATTGGGTTCTTATTACATATTGATCATTAAAGTCGATTATTGAGAGAAGAAAATTTTTATGTACAAACATAGAAAAAATGCACATCATCACAAAATTATAAAAA
>NW_026099575.1:12397853-12417656 GCF_025091365.1 Daktulosphaira vitifoliae | reverse complement strand
AAAAAAAAAATTTCGGACTTTATTTTATCTTCAAGGAGAAAATGGCTACCGAATGCTATTTTTGTGTGAAAATTTTCGATTTTGTATTTTACATTTTTAACTTTATTATGCTATAACTTTTTGAAAAATGTATGGATTAGTACAATTTTTTTATGAGGAGTAGTATTCATATACATCTTTCATTGGACATACTGTTTTTTTAAATCGGACCATTTCCCTATATACGAGGGGGGTTCAAATCTAAAAAATGCATGTAAAAAGTAGAACTTTTTCAACTTAAATTTTGAAAGTGTTCCGGAAAGTCTGACACTTTTATATATATCTTAAATTAAAGCTAATGTAATATACTTTATTATGGTAAAAAAAAATTTCGGACTTTATTTTATCTTTATGGTGAAAACAGACATCAAAGTTTATAAAAAAAAATCGATTTTTGTAAAAAAATTCTTTTTTATATTTTTAACTTTATAATGCTATAACTTTTTGAAAGATGTATGGATCAATATAATTTTTTTTTTATAGATGCATGATGTCTTTACCTATCATTTGGTATATTTTTTTTGTAAATCTGACACTTAACCTGCCCACAGGGGGGGATTTAAAATGACAACTTTTTCACAAAAAATTAACTTTTTCAACTTAACTTTTGAAAATGTTCCGGAAGGTCTGACACTTTTATATATATCTTAAATTAAAGCTTATGTAATATACTTTAATTTGAAAAAAAAAAATTTGACCTCTGGACTTGTCTTCGTGGTGAAAGTTGACATCAAAGTTAATAAAAAATTACGATTTTTGTAAAATAATTTTTTTTTATATTTTTAACTTAATAATGCTCTAACTTTTTCAAAAATGAACATATCAATATAATTTTTTTTTATATAGATGCTTGATGTCTTTACTTATCATTTGGTATATTTTTTTTGTAAATCTGACACTTAACCTGCCCACAGGGGGGGATTTAAAATGACAACTTTTTTACAAAAAATGAACTTTTTCAACTTAACTTTTGAAAGTGTTCCGGAAGGTCTGACACTTTTATATATATCTTAAATTAAAGCTAATGTAATATACTTTATAATGGTAAAAAAAAATTTCGGACTTTATTTTATCTTCATGGTGAAAACAGACATTAAACTTAATAAAAAAAATACGATTTTTGTAAAAAAATTCTTTTTTATATTTTTAACTTTATAATGCTATAACTTTTTGAAAGATGTATGGATCAATATAATTTTTTTTTTATAGATGCATGATGTCTTGACCTATCATTTGGTATATATTTTTTTTTCATATCTGACCCTTTACCTGCCCACAGGGGGGGGTTTAAAATGACAACTTTTTCACAAAAAATTTACTTTTTCAACTTAAATTTTGAAAGTGTTCCGGAAAGTCTGACACTTTTATATATATCNATTTTGAAACTGTTCCGAAAAGTCTGACACTTTTATTTATATCTTAAATTAAAGTTAATATAATCTACTTTATTATGCGACAAAATATTTTCGGACTTTATTTTATCTTCACGGTGTAAATGGCTACCAAATGCTATTATTGTGTGAAAATTCTCGATTTTATTTTTTACATTTTTAACTTTATAATGCTATAACTTATTGAAAAGTGTATGGATCAATATAATTTTTTTATGGGAAATACTATTTTTTAATAATCCCTTTTTCATTCGACATACTTTATCTTAATCAGGATATTAATAAGGAACTAGCAGTTTATGAAGCTTTTGGAATAATCCACCAAATTTTTAAATTAAACACTATCTAAAGATTTGCATCGAAGCGTTTTTTTTTGATAGTGATTTTAATCACTGTCAGATATCATTATACATGATCCATCTATGCCACGTCACCACTGTGCCGCGACCCCCCTGTGCTGCGTTTTTTAAATATCACAAATAGTATAAACACTTTTATGTAAACAGTTAAATACTAAACTTTGTTTTTAGAGCAAAATATACAAAACCAAACATTTTTTTGATTATTTTATACAACTGTTAAAATTACTAACGAGATTTTTCTAAATAGCTGATAAAATTATTCTTTTTATCCAATAATAAAATAGTTCTCTCACAGGAGAATATATATTTACCATGCAAAACAAATATTTTGTTGGAGTAACAAAAATATGATCTAGCAACAAAATTAATGTTGGCTCAATTATTTTTTAATTTAACAATGATCTCGTAATAACATTTAAGTCTATGATATTTTTATGAATTGTACGACTATACTTAAAACAAGTACACACAATTATTTGAATTAAATTTAAAATTATTTAAAAAAAAATAATCTTTTTTAGCGTATGAAATATTCATTTCATACTGATTTTTATAAATTTTACAAAAAACAAATAAAAAAACAATTAATATTATTTGTATTTTCGAATAATTGAGTGGTTTATGTAAAGTGTATCACTCTTTATAAAGCTCAAGAAAGAATTTGTAGGGCCGTGTAAATCGGCTAAATCTAAGCGTTGCGTATAATTTTGAAATATCCACACATATTACTTTTAAATAATTCTTAAATTATTTGAATTTGAATTATAAAAAAAACGCAATGTCATAAGCACTTGTATTATGTACCAATCCGATATCATAAAAATTTAAACATGTATATTTTCATGTAATAATTATCCAAGTCATGATTGTCGCGTAATAAATTATAAAATGTTAGTAATTAAACAGTTTCAAAAGGCAGTATATCATTCAAGATTATCAAGAAAATAAGAGAGGTGGGTTATCAACTATATAAAGTAAAAAAGCTAAGGTAGCAATCTCTGTTCTTTCATTCTCTCCTTTTTAGTAACCATCAGCACAGTAGTGCAATAGTTACTGGGTAGAGTAGAATAGCGTAGAACAGTAAAGAAGTAGTGAAATTAGCAAGTCGCTTAGTTATTTACTCAACACGATGGAAAATGAGTAAGAAACGATCGCGACTGCCGTACGCTTCCTGACACAAATCTTATTTCGGTGATCAAATTTTTTCAATCTGTCTATAATTTTATATTAAAATCTTCATAAGGATAACGATAGTTAGTCAATTTTATTAACCCTTATAGTACATTTTAATTACCAGAAGAATATTGAAGGTTTTTAAATAATAAGGTTTTATGAGTAATCGAAATACAATAGTAATTAAAATTTACTGTGTTGTAAGAATATACGGTTTACACACATTTTAGAAGTCTTCAGAGTAAGGTGTTCTTCTGCTGCAGCCGCCACTCCGAGCAAAGAAATCCTTAGAGCGAGGTGACCGTGCTATTATCGGCGTTATTCCAGTTACAGACTGAGTGAGTTTGAGTGATCACAAAAGACTGTGATCACTCAAGCGAATTAGTAACGCTGTCTTAAAAATCAACTGACGTCGTCCCACTATACCTTTAAATACATTCATCTCATAAATCTCTGGTATAGTTTTTTTAGAATTTGAAAGAATTGTTCGATATTCAACGTCCTATTTGGCAAAAAATTCTACTATTTTTGAATCACTAGTGCTTTTTTTCATATCATTTTTGGAAATATTAAGATTTTTTTAAACTTCAAAAAGATCGCGCTTTTAAAAAAAATACTTATAAAATTTAAAACGATTTTTTGATCTATCAAATTGATAATATGGACATATCAGTTATTATTTGAATAATGTAACAGAATGTAGTTGAAAAATATCATCTTTTATCAAAATTTTATTACGTGTAACTGTCATACAAAAATTTATTTCCGAAAATATTTATTTTAACTTATACTTTAGTCATAATTATTAACACTTCTCATATCAAATCAAATATTATGCTAAAAAAATCCAAAGAAAATTGTGATTTTTAAAAAATTGGATGAAATATCTCATAAATTTTTTGATATTTTTTCATAAAATTTTCAGGAAAACCAATGGAAAATTGTGATGGAAGGACATGTTAAAGAAGAGTATTTGAACGCTTTGTAATTCATTTTGGCACGACCCCGCGTCGCTTCGCGATACACGAATACCCGCGGTTCGTGCCACATTTATTAGCCGTCGCCCTATTATGAGTATTTGATTGACCAACACTGCGTGCCATACGCCACGGGACAAAGTCCAGCAAATGTCGCGCGGCCGACGACGACCCGCCGCAAACGATACGTTCAGTTTTCTTCCAGCCGCCATAGTCACGACGTCGAGGATGTACACCATCGGCTTGGGACGTGCCACCGGACACGTAGAACCGATCCGCACCAGGATACCATCGCTTTCAACAGTGCTAACTTTTGTTGTAATAGGCCCTTCACACAACCGAACAAAATGTTTATCTGTTATTCTTTCATCTTCTACCCACACACCAATAAATTACAAAACACAATCAACACTTTCTATCACTGACTGCAGATACACACACAACTCACACAATCACGCCATGCACACACATCCGTTCCTTCCCAACATGTACAACCCCGTAGTTTTACAAAATCCTTCTACAATGTCAGCAAAATAGCAACAAAAGAATCTAAATAAATGTAAGGCCGATGGTCATGTACGTGTCTGGAAGGGGACTTTGGAAGGACACCAAAGGACTCCATGGGCTCGTCTGACACGGCCTGTTCCGATCCAACCGACATACGAACACGTCGCGATCATCGTCCGGCTCTCTTTCATCTTTTAAACCAATTTTGTATTTTTTTTAGTTTTGTTTGTTTTTCCTTTACTATTATTGTATCATGTGTTTTTAATAATAAAATAATCGAAGATATTTTTTTATACAAATTGGTTATTATAATTCATACTTTCTTTATTGTTCCACGAGTAAATTATTGTATCAATGAGGATTATATGATTAAGGTAAGAACATCCTAATTTATTGTGCATGTATTTAAGATAGCAAGTGACCCTCGAACAACACACCCCGAGAAAAGGGATAATTCTTATTTTGCTATACTCCTATAACATTCCCTTCCATCATATCATATCCCTTTCTTATTTTTGTTTTACAACACTTCTTGAAGCCGAGAACTATGCCGGACACCGCGATATTATGCAAAGATTATTGTTAACTGTGTTTGTCTTTTCAGTTTGTTTAATCTGTTGATGCTTATTAATAAACGGCCCACTGGTCTCTGCCTTCAAAAACAGTATCGATTACATTATTGCGACGTAAATCGTGTCAATACACTGTGCCTAAAAATATTCTTGTTTTGTATACTCAGTTCGTTAAAAAACAATATCTTCTATGGAGCCTTTAGTATTTTAATAACATAGATTGCATTAAAAAAATTATTTTTACTTTGTAAATCAAATAAATAACATTTTAAATTTAATCGAATATTCAATAATTCTGAATTTAGCTATTTTTCTATTCCGCATTTTAAATTTTACATTGTATTTTTCTTTATTCTCTATGATAATTATATTTTATATTTTTTATACATATTTATATTTTTCTATGCATATATTATTTTACTGATGAAATTTATATTATTTCTTGCTAATATTTGTCATAATAAAAATATTATAAACTCATAATATTATTTATGCTGTTCCACATTATTTGAAGTGTTTTAGATTCAGTTATATCATATTATTGTTATCTAATACTTATTACCCGTTTTTGATATTTGATACAAAAAACGGTCTAAAATATTATCAAGATTCCGTTTTTCGATATCTTATGAATTATTGATAAAAATTATAATTTTGCAAATACTCATCAAGTGGTGCATTATCGTGCTAAGCCACAGCTCGTCCCAGCGACGACTATACGTCGTGGCGTTGCTGTCTTTTTACAAGTATCAAATCGCTGCGACTCCACAGAAATTATTTAAATTTTTTATCAGTACATTTTATTTATTATGATTAAAGTTTTCCCTGTAATGTTAGTTGCAGTTTTGCAGTGCACTTTTATAAATGTCAACGCGTGTCATGACAATTCTTGAAGTGTCGCCGATCCAATTATCGATAGTTGGACTGCAAACTGTACATACAACGTGTAGCAATACCGCCACGATTATTAGGTGGATACCATAGATCTTATAAACATGGATAGGACATTAATATTTGAGGCCTTTGGGTTTTCGCGGTCTTGAATTGATATGAATATGAGGCTGTTTGTTCACATTTTATTGTGATAAGCGCATAAGACACTGTTTTAGCTTTGATGTGAATCTTAAAAGGTATTTGTTTCACTATGGTGTGTTATTTTCTTTGAGTCTGTTACAACTTTTTCTCAGCTCTCACTGAACTGATTTCTTTCAAAGATACGTTTAAAGATTACAAATCATATCTAGTCAAAGGCATTACCATCAAAATTTGAAAAAATTTCCCTCGTTCCCCGTAAACGGGGGAAATCTCCAAAAAAATTACAAATTTAAAAATCATTAATTGTAGACATTTTTTCAATTTTTTTTACTTAAAATTTTGTCGGCTACTTTACTCATAATATTATAGCACATTTATAGACCTCTCTTTCTATAACCGATATTTCGTTTTCTACATTTGTATTTTCAATAATTTTCGAAAGTTTCAATTAAGCTATAAGTTCATTATGATCATCTTAATACACATGCTCGTATTCTATCGGTTGAGTTGGCAAGTATGAGTCACCGATGGCTTGTTTATAGCAGGGAATAGAGTTCAATTTATTATGTCGGAATAACTTCTCGGATCAGAAAAATCTCCATGGTACATATTTCCCGTCATTGACTTTTTTATAAAAAACATAAATGTTTATATGACGATGAGCTCGATTAAAAAAAATAATTTCTGGAATTATAAATTTAGATGACTGAATTTTAGTTATAAAAACAAAGCTCCGTAAATGTGTTATACGGTTGGGTATAATATTATAAGTTAAAATATTATGAGTAAAGTATTCGAGAAATCAGATGGTCCAATAGTGGCAAAATGGATTCATTAGCGATTTATCGTGATATACTATACCGACATGCAAAAAGTGCTGCGTGCAGACTTTAACTATATTTCTTTAAACTAAATAGTAAAAATAATATTCTCTCGATCGTTTTGGATCTAATATTTCTATAAAAATAGCACTATTTTTTAAAGGTACTCTAAAACAAATACACAAAGTAGATCAGTGGCAGATCAGCTGGAAGGATGTCCTTCCTTTAACTATTATCAACTAAAAAAGAAGTCTTTAAATGATGAAATTGGCAAATAATTAATTTTGATTTCCCTATTACACAACTTTTTCACAATAAGTTAATATTCACAATATGAATTTTGAAAATGTTCCGGACATCCTGACACCTTTATGTGTATGTTAAATTAAAGATTATATTTATTCCTAAGCAGGAAATACAGTACATTCGGGAAACGTCTAGATATAAAAATAGCAATAGCTTCACCTGCAGTAATTACTTAACTATTTATTATTCTGTGAGAGGATTTTTTTATTATTGGATAAAAAGAATTAGTTAAAATTTTATCAAGTATTTGCAAAAATCTCGTAAGTAATTTTTACCAATTGTATAAAATAATAAAAAAATTTTTGGTTTTATATATTTTGCTCTTAAAACAAGGTTTAGTATTTAACTGTTTACATAAAAGTGTTTATACTATTTGTGATATTTATAAAATATAATACTTGAAATAATAATATACGTTATAAAAAAATATGTTTATTCCTTCTTCCCCTACCCCAAAAAAAAAATCTTTATTTAAATATGATAATAAAATTTATTTAAATAAAACAAAAGTTGAACAATTAATTGAAGAAACTGTTACAATAACAAACAAATTATAAAAATGAATCATATAAGAATTGAAAATATTATTTTCCGTAATTTACTTTGATAGAATGTAGTGTTATTAATAATTAAAAATTAAGTTATAACAATATAATTATTAAAGTTAGACCTTTAATTAACTTTTTCACCTTTGTTTAAAATAATTAATGCAACAAAAAATATATAATTAACATAAAATTATAATATAATAATCATATATAAGCTGACGAAACTTTTAATTCATCTGTTATATATCGGTAGTAAATGTCGAACCAACTATAAGAATCATACTAAGTATTATCATATTAAAATATTTACTATAAACTAATTACATTTAACTTATATTTAAGGATATTAATGGAGGTATATTTTTTTTACGAAGCCAGAAACCTAATTTTAAATACATCTTCATTAATTGTAATTGTGCAGTATTTAGAACCTTCCTAATCTGCGACATAATATCTTCTGAAGGCCTTTTTATTTCAACAAGGTTGTTGTACCAAATGATTATCGCCGATGGAATTGGCTGTATTGGTCTGCAGTTATCATTCATAAAACTACGAACAATGGAATAAAACTTACCAATTTTTTCATCTATATCATTGTCACTACAGTCGTGTGATAAAGCTAAATGATTCACAATGTCTATGATATCAAAAATGTTATTATGAAATTCCAAATTAGTGTATGTCTTAATTTTAAGAAATGGAATCGGCCAAGGAATAATGAAATTTGTGAATCCAATGAATTGTGCTATTAGATATGTCTTATATATTTTTTTTCTGTTGGTCTGTTTTTTAATTTCGTTCCAAAAACAACTTATATAGTCTATATATGCTAGTACTTTTTTATTGAGATTGCAGCTCAACAAAATATGAAATTGTTTTGCTTTAATGTTCATATTATCGTAATTAATAAAATCACTTGTTCTAAATCCATCAAACAATTGATCCGTGGTAATTTCTCCATTATTTTCATCATAAATATGCACATCCTTTTTAAATTCTTCCCAATATTTATTGTTGAATATATTTTTTAAAAGTTCAATATTTACGGAATTTACAGAATCAAAACTGAGAATAATACAAAAAATACCAAATGAAAATAAATATTTAGTGTACATTTCAAATTTTAATTTTTATAGGTGTGAAACAAAAATGTTATTGATATTTTTACAGTTCAACATGTTAAAATATATAAAGTATTTTATTTATATAAAAATTCTGACAGAATTTATTTTTAATTTATACTTTTCAGTTAAGTAAATTTAAAATTTGATATTTTAATACTTATAACTTAATTATATTTTTAAACTTGTTTTGAATAACTTTATTGAATTCATATGGTGTCCTACATTGCGTATAATAATGATTAAATATTATTCTACATAATTTATCGGAATCTATATATTTTTTTCATTTTTAAGAGCCATAACTATTTTTAAATATTTTATAATACTATGTTTCAATTTTAAACGGATTCTTATAATTATTTCTATATTATTTGTTAAACAACAATCTATAAAAAATATCAACATGCCCGTCAACTTTTTTCCTCTGAAATTGTACACAGGATGTTTTAGTTATCATAAATCACTAAATTTAATGAAAAATAAAAATAATATTAAAGTTTTTAGTAGTATTTTCTTTTAGTTTAACACGTTTCCCTAAATTTATCAATCGTAAAATATTTTCAGATTCATTAAATTATCATTGTCAGACAACGATGAGAATATTTTGTTCGTGAATGCTTTGTTGATTAGGCAGGATGCAGTGAATATGCGATTTATTAAATTAAGTTAATTCATTATATTAATGATAGCTCACGGACTAGTTATTGACGAGTGTATGATTGTTTGCACGAAAGCACTTATTCCTACTCATTATCACTCTGGTTGCGTAAAAAAATTTTTAAATTATATGAAGACTGGAAGAAATTGAAAAAAATAAATGTAAAAAAACTGATATGCAAAGGAGACATGAAAAAGAATTTGATGACCAATTAGACGATCTATTTGACATAGCTCATACTAACGTATGTAACATTTTTGTTGAAGAATATTGAAGAAGATATTAATTTTTTATTAGAACAGCGAGAAAAAGGTCGTCCTGGTTGTTTGCTCGGGCCAGATATGATGTAGTAGGTATTGAAAATAATAAAAGATATAATACAAGAATTAAGTAAAATTAAAACTATATTAATAATATTTTTAATATAGTTTTAATTTTACTTAATTAATTAGCCACAAGTGATCAATTTTTATTATATAATACAAGAAAATGAAGAGAAACGAAAACTTCAGCAGCATTCAGATATTTCTCAATTAACAAGTAATAGAACTAAATTTATAGTCTATAAAATAAAAGTAAAAAATTTTAATAAAATACATTTTTATTTTTAATTATTAAGATAAAAGATACATTTTGGACGTTTTTATTATTTTTAGTCTATATTTTGCAGTAAATTTCAAAACAAAGTAATTATTGTCTATTAATAATATATTTTTCTATAATATGTTTTTAGTTAAAGTCCCATCGTCATCTTATCTTTGTTCTGGAGATGAGGCAATAGGTTTGATCATCGAAAATAATGAAATGTACGCTACCTGGTCCATTAAACTCAAAACAAACCGCATCTACACCTAATTTATAAGGTGGGTTTAAAAGTTTGACCCTATTGCTTATAAAATGCAAATCGACTCTCATCCATGAAGTTCATAACGTGCAAAATGAAGTATAATGACACCTAGATTATCAGCTACTCTAGATAAGTGCAAGATCAGTGATCGTAATGCTGTACATTTGTTAACGGCAGCCGCAGAAAGTTTTCAGGTAAATTTTTCCTATTTTACAATTTATTAATAGATTAACTATTAAAAGGGATCGAGAATGTTTTCGTGAACAGCTGTCAAAGAGTTAAATGTCTAAATTTTTAAATCTAAATTTAAATTTTGTTGTTCTTTACTGAGATTAGAAATTACTTTCTAACTTAACAAGTACCGAAACGTCTACCTATTATAATTACAGCTCCTAATGTTGAAAAACTATTAGGAGTTCCTGGTCTTCCGTAAGGTACTGGAAAAGAAATTACTTTTACCGTCTATACTACATATTACAAGAAAAGTGTCTAGTTGACAAAGTTCAGGTTTTTGTGTTTGATATTTTAATACTTATAACTTAATTATATTTTTAAACTTGTTTTGAATAACTTTATTGAATTCATATGGTGTCCTACATTGCGTATAATAATGATTAAATATTATTCTACATAATTTATCGGAATCTATATATTTTTGTTTTTTGTGTTTTGTGTTAGGAGGAACACCACCAAATGGAATAAAATTTTGTAAACCAGGGGCTTATTACCTATCCCGATAGATGGCTAAAGCCATTTATTGCTTAAAAATGTTATTGTTTTCCGATCAATTTGAAATGAAACTTAAAAAAAAAAAAGAACACTAGAAGAAATAGTCTATTTCATAATAAAATGTTATATATAAGCATGGATTTCATCTCCAGAACTTATAAATGCGCATGTTAATGATATTAAATTTTTAAAAAACTTGTTAAGACGGTAAAGTTGGAGAAGTTAAAAAAAATGTCTAAATCATCTATGGTAGTTAAGTGAAGAATGTGTTGTATATTCTTTGTTTGATGATCACATCGATTATACAACAAAAAGTCGAATGGCAAACGTAATTTTACAAGTACAAGAGATGAGCGGATTTGAAGAAGACATAGTTGGTACTTCTATCAAAAAGTTGAGTTTAAAATTCAAAGACCTTGAATATTTTCTCGGTAAAGACTTACCATTTGATTTACTTACTAATAAATCATGGAAAGGGTTTGTGATGGTGTCGCGTTTTCATAATCGTGAGAATTATTTTAATAAAATACAGACAGCACATCCGCTGCCTGAGACTGATGAATTAACAAACAATATTTATTGCCAAATAGTTATAAATAGTTATGCAATAGTTATAATTATTATAAAAACCCAATAGACCTGACCATCGTCGTCAGTCGACTCCAGTGCCTTGTGTCATTCATCAGTCTCAGTACTCGGTTGTCGCTGTCCGGCTTACTGTTTAAAGTAAAGTCTTTGTTTATTCCTTTTCAAACCTATATACTCTTTTCCTCGACATTTCAGAGTACTTGTGTCTTGCACTTCGTCTGCACCTCGTACTTCATTATCCTCTCCTAATAACTAAAGTACTTGTGTCTTGCACTTCGTCTGCACCTCGTACTTTGTTATACTCCTTATCTGGTACGCCCAGTATTTGTGTCTTGCACTTCGTCTGCACCTTATACTCGGCTACCCCGTTCTCTCTTTGAAGTACTTGTGTCTAGCACTTCGTCTGCACCTCGAACTTCATTATCCTCTCCTATACCCAAAGTATTTGTGTCTTGCACTTCGTCTGCACCTCATACCTAGGTGTTACTCTTATTCTCCCTTCCTATAACAACAGCCTTTCGACACCCACAGCTAACCCGGAGTGTCAGCCGAGCACGGTGACTGCTGTACGACAACACGCACGTGAATACCTAGACAGCAGGCACCACATACATCATTATCCTCCTACTCTTCTTATTCGTTTCATTTTACTGTGTTACGACAGGTTTGAACGTTTTCAAATCTCTTATGATTTTTTGAGGAATAATCCAAGTGAATGGCAAAACATTCCTGAATATAATAAAGTAAAAGAACTTTTATCCGCACTAAAAATAGTAAATGATGTTGCCGAAGAGGTGTTAAATTGATAGAAGAGTATAATGACAAGTTCACTAGAAATGAAGACCTAAAACAATATTTATTAAAGATAATGAAAAACCTTATATTATATCAATGACTATATTGTAAATATTTATATATTCTGATCCTTTAGCATCATTACTATTTAAATATATATTATATAATTTTCAATTTTTAAATCGTTCTTAACTACTGTCAACAATACCCAGGGTTTAACTAATAAAAGTTATTAAAAAAACTATTAACTATTAAGTTGTTAAAAAAGCTATTAAAAAAACGTTTCTATAAGTCAATAAGTTTATTATTATTATGATATTTTTTTATAATGCAATTAAGTTCTTAAAAATTGTATTTTTTTTAAAAATAAATGAATTTGAATGTTTATAATTTTTTATATATTTTTATAAGTATTTAGATTCGATGCGTAGGTGAGAAACTATTTAGTATCTGTCACATCTGTTTAAATTTATTTTTATTACCTTCTAACAATTGACACGACTTGCGTCGCAAAAATGTGGTCGACACTGGTTTTGAGGGTAGAGCTCCGTGGGCCGTTTATTAAATGAGCGACAACAGATTATGTTAACAAAAATAAAACAAACCGAAAAGATAAACACAGTAATAATAATCTTCGCATAATATCGCGGCACTTTCGCTGGCGTCGACGACGCGATGTTCGGCGTAATCCTTGGACGGCAAAATGGTTAGCAGCGTTGTAGGCGACGGTGCGCGGGTGCGGTTCGGCTGTCGACGTTGTCGCTTTCACAACGGGAGGAAGACTCTCGCACCATTTGCGGCGGGTCGTCGTCGGCCGTGCGGCATTTGCTGGACTTTGCACCGTAGCGTATAACACGCGGTGTTGGTCAGTCAAATACTCATAGTAGGGCGACGGCTGATAAAGGTGGCACGAGTCGCGGGGCATCGTGTATAACGAAGCGACGCGGGCCGTGTCACAATTTATAGTATTTTGAAAATTCGTCATATTAAGCATTACTTATGAAAAATGTGTAAAAGTCATCTTTTAAAATTTATCGATACAATTATAGGCAAAACATTAAATATTACAAAAAATCTTATTTATACTTTTTTATTATAAATAATATGTCCTACAAAAAATAATAAGAAACATTTTTATATAAATACTAAATTTAACGAGTTACATTAAAAAAACTAAAAATTTTGTGAAAATCTGTGAAATACGATATTTAGCGATTTTTAACTATTATAAAAGAAAATAAAAACATTACAGAAAATATTATTAATACTTCATTTTTGTAAATAATGTGATCAACAAAATTAGTTTAGTAGAATATTTTTTCATAAATATAAAATTGAAAGAGTTATGTTAAAAAAAAACTGTTTTCTGCCTTTAGCCGCATAAATTCAACCCCTTTGAGGGACCGGAAAGGATGTGTCTATCAAACTCAAATTTTATATATACACTTTTATAAGTCAACCAAATAGAAAGGGGGGTCCAGGCAATAAATTTAAAAAAAAACTCATATTCAATAGCTAAGGACCACCCTAATAAATATATATATATATATTTAATATATGAATATATAAAGGGAAATCGTATTTCCCTTATGGGGCAGGTAAAAGGCCAGATTTATAAAAAAAATGTATAAAATTGGCACTTTTTTATTTTTATTTTTGAGTAATTTTAAAAGCTGCTAGCTCCGTCAACAATTGTAATGTATTACTTACCTTGGCTAATAGGTCACTGTTTAGTGTTTCCCCTAGGCAGTGGTAATCAGTTAACTCATACTAAAGGCTCAACCGTTACAAGGTTAATTTTGGCATGAGTATAATGTGAACATTTATAAAAATAAAAGTCGAAAAATAATGTGCCACATAATCTATTTTATAGTCTTTAATTCATCTTTAACTGTACTTACCTGTCGATAGATTAACTGTAATTTTAGATAAGTTCGGAAACGTTGTTTACATATAGAATAATTAAGTTATAATGACCACTGATAATTTTTATTTAAACCTATCTACTACTACCAGATATGTGTTTGACAGCATGAAGTACTTTAAATGACACTAATTGTTGATTAGAAACACTATAACAATTGAACAGGTTCTAATTTCACAGATGAAGGTGATAACTATGTTGATAAGAATGCTAAAACGTCTATAGGTATAATTCCAGATATTAGGATATGCATTGACCGATAATTTTATATTCTATAAATACCTCAACGAAAGATTGCTTGTAAAAAAAAGATTACTAAAATGTCCATTTAAGTTTTTCTTGTGCAATTCAATTTAATTTATTTTTCTTAATTAATTTGCAGATTATTTGGAATTGATATCACCTTTATAAAATGAATTTCATAAATATGATCGTATTAAATCCCATCTTTATACAAGACACTTTTCTACCATTAAAACGAGAATTATTAAAAAATGGTTTAACATAAAAAGTTTTTTTCATGTTAGTTCTTTTTAAAATTAAATTCTCTATTGAAATAAAAAAAAAAATTAGGTGTTGTTATTTGAATTTCTTAAATTAGGGTAGTATACACCCTTATGCAATGAAGTTGTATTTAATTATAATAGATTAATTTAATTAATCAATTAACATCTAAAAAACAAAAATTATTAAAAAAATCAATAGTGGCTCTAAAAAATCGGTGTTTTCAAACTTATTGAACACTCTGTGTATATATATATAAATTTTAAATTAAAAAAGATTGTAAAGTTTATTTTTTTTATCTTTTATATTAAAGTTGAAGAAGTGTTTTGTGTGAATAATTTTTTATCCTACCAAGATTAAATTTCAACAAATGCCTCTGACCTCAATCACACTTGCAGAATTTCAGCACTATTATATTATAAACGATATTTATCATTATGAAGTATTGTAGTTTTGAAGAACAAAATAGTCTTCCTTTTTATAAAAAAATGTTGAAGATATTGTGTACATTTTTATGTTCATTAAAATGAATAAATATCAAATTTTTACCAACTCATGGTAAATAAAAAATATACAATTTTATACCAAATCAGTATTATAACATTTGAATACATAAAAAGAGCTCATATACGGGAGATTACAAAATTGTAATTTATAAAAATTATTCTATAATAATATTTTAAAATTAATGAAAACAATTTTTTTATTATTTTTAACTGATATTGATATTAGATTTTCCACTTGATATAATAAATATGCATATTAAAAAAATACTATCATTAATGTAGTTACTGACGCATAATATTCGAGGGCGTATCATAAATATTTTTATAATAAAATCACTGCTGAATTAAAACGAGATTTTTTTACGTATTCCTCAATTTATTAATATTGTTGAGTAATTTTTAGGTTTCAAAGTTACAATGAATATGTTCATGAACATGTTAAACACATTAATAACATGATTTTAAATCAGTTTCAAGTTGAGCTTCCGTTGATTGTAAACATATGATATTGTAACATCCCCTAATATTTTTTCTTGAATCTGTGTACTCAATTTTTAATTTCCAACACCCAATATACATCACTGGTCTTATCATTGGTTCTAGTTGATTTCTACTTATTATTTGAGAAGTCTGTATTTTTATGAAATTATCTTTTGTTAGTAAATGTATTAGAAGTAGTTTCAATAACTATTAAACTATTGTTTTATAACTATTTATATCTAAATAACAATAAATGTATAATAGCAGGTTCTTTATATGTTATTCCAACTCGGGTATTTTTGTCCAATATAAATTGCTAAAAATATTATTAATTGATGANTTTTATATGTTATTCCAACTCGGATATTTTTGTCCAATATGAATTGCTAAAAATATTATTAATTGATGAAAACTTACTTTTTTCAATGGACAATCGTGAGGAAATGATATAAATTTCCTTAGGATAGGCATCATTATAACATCATACTTTACAAATGTACAAAAATTTATAGTTTTTCCTGATAATGATCGTACATATTCCCACGTTTTATTTTTTTTCGTAAAAGTCGTTAACGTAAGCTAAAAAATCAGATGAAATAAAATAACTTTGGTGTGAAAAAAGTGCATGAAATAGTTGGTATGCGAATCAGAATATTGATATTTTATTACTATTTACTTGGTGAATGTATTTTAGAATATTTATTAAATGTAAAATACGGCCTACCTAATTTGACCGTTAAACAGTCGTGCCTATTAGGTACCGGAGTCCGATTCCGATGCACTAAACTATCCGTCCTCTCTGGTACAAGAAATAGCTTTTACAGATAATATTAAACATAAATAAATAAACAAACACAAATATTCTAATGATAATTTCAGACCAAGAAGTTATTATTTTTCATTTATTATCTGTGTAATATGTACATCTGTGGTTACTGATGAGTATAATATAAGCACCCCAAAATAAATTATCGTTTTTTTTTTATTGAACTTGTTATTATTTTTTTTATAGGAAAACCCTATTTTTTTCCTCACCAAGACAGTTTGCAAGTAGCATCTAAAGCGCGGAGTGCCATGTAAGAATAGTTATTTGCAAGTTTTGTACTATTTAAACAATTATTTTAACGCAAAAAGATACTTATTTTATGTATACCGGTTAAGTTTGGGAATTTTTTAGCGATATTTTCAACTTAATTTTAATTTATTATCATTTAATGTATCAGTGATATAATATAGTTCATTATTTTGTAAAACTGAAAGTAAAATATTTTTGTAATGTTTGGATAATTGTAATTCCCTGAATTATTGTTACTAGACCAGGAAGTAAACATTTATAAACATTTTTGAAAATGATTGTATTATTGTAAAAAAATAAACAACAAAATATTTTAGTATATAAGATGAAATGGAATGAATTGAAGGGAGAGAAGCCTTCGGGAGTACCGAAGGTAATTTCTTTTCGCGTGGTATGTTTAAGATATTAAGTTTTCATTTTGTGTATTGTTTTATTGTGTTTTAAGTGTATCTTTATTTTGTATGTTTTACATTGTTTGATTATATTTTTAATAATTACATTTGCGTTATTATTGAACTTTTATTACTATAAGTTATAACAAAATGGTTGTTACGTATTTAAATACAACAGTGATAACATTGGTTTCACAGTATTTCATATTTGTGCTTACTTAAAAAAAATAGCAAACATAATTACCGTTAAATTCATATGGTGTGTTACATCTTGGTATATTGTAAAACTATTTGGTGGTACTGTATCAGGTGGTGGTTCATTTATGTACGTATTAATGAGTTCAAGTTCTCTATTTTTCATACACCTTATTGTTTTTAAAACTTTAAAGATAAAAAGGGCCTAAAAATAAATGAATTAATTCAGACGATGTAATGAAAAGAAACTGCCTCATTATACAGATTATCTAACTGAATTCATTAGAAAAATAAGGTAAAATATTATCAAACACAATACATTTGTTATATTTATAATAAAAATATTGCAAAGCTTCAATACTTATTTTTTAAGTACTAGTATAGTCAAAATAATTTTTATTATTAATATTAAAAATAAGTATAGTTAATGAAATTCGAACCCTAGGTTGAATATAATTAAAAAAAGAAGAAGAATTTTTTAACCAACAATAAGTAATGACATAATTTTATTTTTGCACACAATTTTCAGCATGGAGTTAGAAAAAAAATGTTTAATTATTTGGTGTATAAGTCCAAAATAACATATAATAAGTACAGTGCATAGTTATTTAATATAAATGAAGTTGATAAATTATTCTATTAAATTTGAATGATTAATTTAATAATTTTCACTCCAATTTTAGATTCAATGCGAAGCTGAGAAGGTATTAGTTTTACTATGATGTGTTTTTTTTTTTTTGTGTGTCTGTTACCACTTTTTTTTAGCTCTCACCGACCCATTATCTTTCAATGATACGTCAAAAGATCACAAATCATATCTAGTCGAAGACATTACCCTTAAATATTAAAAAATTTCATTCGTTCCCCGTAAATGGGGGAAACCTCAAAAAAAATTACAAGTTTAAAAATCGCTAATTTTCGAAATTCTTTCAATTTTTTTTTACTACTTTTCATTTGGTATATTTTTTTTATAAATCTTACACTTTACTTGCCCACAGGGGGGGATTCAAAATGACAACTTTTTCAACTTAACTTTTGAAAGTGTTCCGGAAGTCTGACACTTTTATATATATATCTTAAATTAAAGCTAATATAATGTATTTTATCATAGAAAAAAATAATTATTGCTTTATTTTGTCTTCAAAATATGAAACTGACTACCAAATGCTATTCTTGTGTCGAAATTCTCGATTTTATTTTTTACATTTTTAACTTTATAATGCTATAACTTATTAAAAATGTGTATGGATCAACACAATTCTTTTATGAGAAATAATATTTTTTAATATCTTTTTTTCATTCGACATACTCTATCTTAATCAAGATATTAATAAGAATCTAGCAGATCATGTAGCTTTTGGAATAATCCACCAATTTTTTAAAATTAAACACTATCTAAAGATTTGCATGGAAGCGTTTTTTTTTTTATAGTGATTTCAATCACTGTCAGATATCATTATACTTGATCCAACTATGTCACGTCACCACTGTGCCGCGACCCCACTGTGCTGGGTTTTTTTCTTTTATTTATTGAAAATGATTATTTTTTGAGAAAAAAAAATTCTAAGTTTTCACTCATATTTAAATTACAAAACTGCTAAATTCATTGAACTAATCATTATTTTGTTATTTCGAGTAAAAAATACCTGTTAAACGATCATTTATTCATTAATTTGCTCATTGAAACTTACTCAATATTAATTATTATCTCATAAATGGAATAAAAATATGCTTTTATTATTATTTTTTTTTTTCAGTTCATTACTTGTTAGATAGAGTTTTAATCTCATTATTAATTTATAATTTGTATATGTTGATAGTTTGTCAAGCTTCAAAAAAAGAAAAATTGTTTATGACTACCATATACTACAAGCTATGTGCAATAAAAAAAAAAAGTGCGCACTTATATCCCAAGTTACTCTATATTTAATGCAATTTTTTTATCTTACTTGAGATATACTGACAAATATTAAAAAACAAAACAATATTTCGGTGCAAATTTTATTAATAAACATATTTATATTATGAAATTGAATTCAAAATAAGCTATCTGGTTATTGAAATATAGAAAATTTCATACACACAACTAATTACTTCAGTAAATTAAATTGATTGCGTTAATAAATTCCCATCTATTACCTACTGAAGTCGAAATCTGTTTCCATCAGTGCTGCCAAATCTGTCAATAGGAAAAATGGGGCATATTTTGCTGCATTATGTTAACATGTACCAAATATGATATTTACAGTACAAGT
>NW_026099575.1:12395740-12397242 GCF_025091365.1 Daktulosphaira vitifoliae | reverse complement strand
ATTTTTTTGTTATTAAACACAATTAAACAGATCGTTAGATTAATAAATAAAACATACTCAAAATAAAAAAAAAAAAAAAAAGAACAAAACAAATTAGACCTAGGATATTAAATTAACATACAGAAAAATATTATATAACGAAGCCAGCTGAATGAACAAAGGAAATTATATATATAATTATTGAGGAGGATTTTGTATTAAGGATATTAAAGCTATTAATGGGTGAAATATTAAGTGAGGACAGGAAATTGAACAAGAGTGAACGGTTATGTTGTAAAGCTGGGCAATCAAATAGTAAATGAGGAAAATTACAGGGGACTTCATCATTGTGTTTAGGGCAGAAGGGGGAATGGTTTAGTGACATGTTAAAGGCATGACTAGGTAACCGATTATGACCAAATCTAAGACGGGAAAAAGAGGTAATATGGAAACGGGACAGAGGGAGGTTATAAAACCAAGGACGTTTAGGGATAGTTGGAACTATAGATTTATGCTAGTTAGCTAAAGAAAAATTAGACCATTTATCTTGCCATGCTTCATTAATAGTTGGATGAAAAGAGGAAAGGAGATCGGAAGAGGGAATTTTTAGTATAGGTGGTCGGTTGAAGGAGTTAGTCAGTTTGGCTAGATGGTCTGCTATCTCATTGCCAGATATTCCGACATGACTGGGGCACCATAAAAATTCAACATTAATGTCCATTAAATAGAGACTATAAATTAAGGCTTTAATTTTGATTGTGAGGAAGGATCTACTTTTTTTAAAAGAAACTGAGGAAAGAGATGATAAGACTGACAGTGAATCGGAGACAATCAGAACATTTATTATATTGAGTGATTTGACGAATTCGAGAGCCGAGGATATCGCATAAGATTCGGTGGTAAATGAACAAGCTTTTGAGGGGAGATTATCTGAGAAATTAATGTTTAGACTAGGAATAAAAAAGGAAAAACCGGCGGAATTAGTATAAACTGAGCCGTCAGTGAAAATGAGGCAGTAGTTAGCAAAACGAGAGGAAATGAGTTCATCAAAAAGATAATTGACAGGATTAATTGGGAGAGATTGTAATTGAGGCTTGCTATAAGAAAGAAATAGATGGTTAAAGTGAATTTTTGGAAAATGAGTAAGTGCATGAAATGGAATGTCATATATAGGTAGGCGATTGATTGAGGTAATTATAGAATTAAGGTAGGGAATCAAGGTAGTAGAAATTGAGGCAAGTAGAGGAAGAGTTTTGGGTACATATCGCCAAAGTGAGCTTAGTGAATGAAAACAATGAAATATTAACTTGGCAGGACTGGATATCTGTTTTAAAAGGAATTTATAGGCTAAGTAACGAGATCGAATTTCAATTGGAGGGCATACACATTCTACTTCTAAACTCATATTAGGGGTAGAGTAAACTGCACCTATAATTGTGCGTAAACAAGCAGCGAGTAGAGAATTGATTTTTTTACGATGAACAGTGGAAGCCGAGGCGTATAAAAAGGAACCATAGTCAACT
>NW_026099575.1:12392148-12395582 GCF_025091365.1 Daktulosphaira vitifoliae | reverse complement strand
AATTCTCGTTGAATCCACGGTTAGCGACCAAAGTATCGGCAAATTACACCCGCTAAAAATTGGGAAACTTTTCCACAACAAATTCGGCGGTATAAAACAAATAACTCCCATTGGATCCAGAGTTAAAGTTTTATTTGATTCTATCAAATCTGCCAATGCTTGCCTTAATTCTAACCTTCTCCCTGGTATGAACGTAAAAGCTTCAATCCCGTCTACTCTAATTTACTCTCACGGTATCATCCGCCTGGATACCTCAACAACAGAGGAGGAATTTTGGGAAGGTATCGAATCGCCGGTTCCTATTAGTGGTTTTCGTCACATATTTACAAAACGTAATTCTAATACCCCAACCCAAACTAATTTAGTAGAACTCAAGTTCCTTTCTTCAAAACTACCAGAAAAAATATCAATATTTAAAGTCATATTCACGGTTTCTCCTAGCATCCGTTCGCCTGTTATCTGTAATAAGTGTCTTCGCTACGGACACACAGCCAAATTTTGCAGAAGTAAGGCACGGTGTGCCTGTTGTGGTGCTAACGATCATATTGCCACCGATTGCCCTATTAAAGACAACTCTACCCCATCATGCTTACATTGCAAAGGATCCCATGAGGCTACAGATCGCTCATGTCCTAAATGGTCCCGTCAAAAGGAGATTAAAAAAATCATGGCTGTTGAAAACATTTCGTACAACGATGCCACTTTTATATTTAAGAATAACATTGTTAATAAATCTAAAACTTTTTCGAATAGTGTTTCAAACAATGCAAATATTATAAATAACGCCAGTGCTCCTCAAATCTTACATTGTTTATAATTTATATTTATTTTCAAAATTATTTATAACTTATTTTGTTATTAGTATTTATATATAAATTATTTTAAATAGCTTAAAAGTTGAAAAATTAAATCAGCTTATGTTCACATCATTATTTTATTAGTTTCGATGCAAAGCTGAGAAGGTATTGGTTTTACTATGATGTGTTTTTTTTTTGTGTCTGTTACCACTTTTTCTCAGCTCTCACCCAAACGATGTCTTTCAATGATACGTCAAAAGATCACAAATCGTATCTAGTCGCAGACATTACCCTTAAAAATTGAAAAATTTTCCCTCATTCCCCGCAAATAGAGGAGATATCCAAAAAAATTACAAATTTAAAAATCGGTAAATTTTGTCATTTTTTTTCACTTTTTTTTTTAAACTTCCATAACTTTTTCAACATAATTTTTTTTTACACTAAAACCTTAGATATTTCCCTTTCATTTGATATCATTTTTTTTTTGAAAATCTAATACTTATTCTGCTCACAAAGGGGATTTAAAATAGCAACTTTTTTACAAAAACTAACTTTTTCAACTTAATTTTTAAAAATGTTCCGGAAATACTATGTCCTTTAAACATATATCAAATTAAAGGTTATTTTATGTACTACAAAATGAAAAAAAAAATTTGTCCCGACACTTTATCTTCTGCATGTAAACGGCTGCCGTAGTTAAAAAAACGCTATTTTTGTGTTAAAATTTCTGATTTTAAATTTTCAACTTAAAAATGCTATAACATTTCGAAAAATGTAATTATCAGCACAAATTTTTTTTCTTCTAAATACATTATAAGTACATCTTTCATTTGACATACTTTTTATTGAAATTGGACAATTTCTCCATATATAGGGGGCGTTCAAAACTTGAAACATTTTATAAAACATAGAACTTTTTCAACTTAATTTTTGAAAATGTTCCGGAAATACTGCGTCCTTGAAACATATGTCAAATTAAAGCTTATGTCATGTACTATAAAATTAAAAAAAAAATTGGTCCCGATGACCTATCATCTATGCGTAAATGGCTACCGTATTCAAAAATATGCTATTTTTGTGTTAAAATCCTGGGTTTTGTATTTTACTTTATTTTAAAATATCTTATATGGGCAATACACTGACTTTCATGAATATTTTATAATTTAATTGACATAGAATAAAGTTCATAAGACATAAGAAATTAAATTTATTAATTTTTTTTGCTTTTTTAAAGTCGAAAAAGTAATTTTTAAATTTGAGTTACCTTAAATAGGCAATTTTATCATGTGACGAAAGCAACGAACAGTTTCAGTAACACTTGTATCTTTCATGCTAACGGTGTACGAGTTTCAAATTCGTTTGTGGCAATTTATATTTTGAATTTTTTTTGAGTTAGAATAAAATTTTCAAATAATTTAATATTTATCTCATTTAGGTTCAATAACATCAATAAATTTAAAGAATCCTATCACTATAGTCTCCCCTCGTGAGAAGAAATTTATATTCATGTTAATATTATTTTAATATGTGGTGGTTCTTTTTGTGGCTACGATTTATTTTCCCAACCCTCACTAAACCTACTATTTCAACGATACGTCAAATGATTACAATTCGTATTTAGTTTAAGTTATTACTCTGAAATATCGAAAAAATATTCCTTATTCAAATAAAAAGTAGCTTAACCAACTTTTTCCATACAAACAATCAAAAACATTAATTTCTATTATTCTTAAAGTATTCATTGTTGAATTAGATTTGATATGATAAAAGTATTCAACTACAAAAGTAAATAATTTTTCTGTGTAATTTTTTATTTTTTTTAACTCTATTTGTGTGTGCTACTACCAGTCTATAATATTCCAAATTTTTTTGTAATATGTTGCTATATAAATCTTAAATTTCAAAAAAAATGATTTTTAGTTTCACCAGAATTTAAAGATGGATTTTTACAATAATTGTACAATTGTAAAATTTGATTATAATTATTATAATCAAATTTTATAATACACTCACAATTGAGTAAATCTTTTTAAATATTTTTTTTTATTGGTTTTTTTAGTTAAAGTAAATCATTAAAATTAATTGAGTTCTGCATATTTCAATTGTAGAATCTTTAAACACCAAAAGTTAATTAGAAATTATTTTTATTTAAGTGATCCATAACGTAAAAAATGTAAAAACAAATTGAACTTTTCTGATACATTTCCTGTAAATAGTAATTATAAAATTTTCTGATTGCATATTAATCTTAACAATTTCATTTTTTTCTATTTAATAATATCAATTTCAAACTTGCAAGTTGAGCTAAAAGTTATGGTAATAAATTCATTTTTTTTTAAATTAAAACTTTCACTTTAAAGAACCAAAAAAGTAGGTTCAAAATGATTACTTTTAACATATTAAAAATCAAAATCAATAATAATTTTAAAACAATTAATTTTAAAAATTATATTATATAATATGATTAAAAGAATTACTAATCTGGGTATAATTAATGAAATAGAAGTTGATGTTGCTTTTGTAATTATCCATCAATTTCTTAGAATTAAACACTATCTACAGATTTGCATCGAAGCGTTTCTTATGATAGTGATTTTAATCACTGTCAGATTAAATCTATACTGGACCCTACTATGC
>NW_026099575.1:12387998-12392052 GCF_025091365.1 Daktulosphaira vitifoliae | reverse complement strand
TTCCCTCGTTCCCCGTAAATGGGGGAAACCTCCAAAAAAATTACAAATTTAAAAATCGCTAATTTTCAAAATTTTTTCAATTTTTTTAATAAAAATTGCCGTAACTTTTTCAAAAATGAACGTATGAATATAATTTTTTTTTATAGATGCTTGATATCTTTACCTATCATTTGGTATTTTTTTTTTGTAAATTTGACCTTTTTTCTGCCCACAGGAGGGGATTTAAAATGACAACTTTTTCACAAAAAATTAACTTTTTCAACTTAACTTTTGAAAATGTTCCGGAAGGTCTGACACTTTTATATATATCTTAAATTAAAGCTAATGTAATATACTTTAATTTGAAAAAAAAAAATTTGACCTCTGGACTTGTCTTCACGGCGAAAATGGCTACCGAATGCTATTTTCGTGTGAAAATTCTCGATTTTATTATTTATATTATATTTAACTTTATAATGCTATAACTTATTGAAAAGTTTATGGATCCACACAATTTTTTTATGAGAAATAATATTTTTTAATAAACCCTTTTTCATTCGACATACTTTATCTTAATCGAGATATTAATAAGGAACCAGCAGATCATGCAGCTTTTGTAATTATCCACCAATTTCTTAGAATTAAACACTATCTACTGATTTGCATCGAAGCGTTTCTTATGATCTTCTTATGATTCTTATGATTCCAACTATGCCACGTCACCACTGTGCCGCGACCCCCCTGTGCTGGGTTTTTTTATTATAAACTTTCACAAAAATCAACCATAAAGAATTAACAAAATAGGTTAAATAACATTTTTCATATTTTTAACATATTAATAATTGAAATCAGTATTAGTTTAAAACAATTTTTTTTTATGTCAATACTTATTTTTTAATAATAAGTAATTCTATCAAAATTTAGAAGTGATAGAAAAAGTCTAATTAGAGATTTAAAAACAGCGCGAAAAGTTGAAAAAGAAAAGTATATTTTTGTTTATTATAATTTCTTTGCAGAATAATGGTAATTAGTATAAACCAATAGTACTTAGTATTAAGGGTGTAATAAATTAGTAGTAATATGTATTTAGGGAGCAGAATAATAATAATTGGTAATAAAGGGNTTGTATTTAAGGAGCAGAATAATAATAATTGGTAATAAAGGGAGTGAAAATAGGAATAATTAGTAATTAAGGTTGTGAAATATAGTAATTAAAGGAGAGAAAAATAGTATCTTAGGGTAATTAATAATTAAGGGTGAACAAAAAAGAAGAATTATGGGTTATACTAAAAGTTAGGGGTAGTTAGTAATTAAGGGGTATATTAAAGAGAGAGTTAGGAGGGAGTTTGATAATTAAGGGGTATATTAAAGAGAGACATAGGAGGAGTTTGGTAATTAAGGGGATATACTAAAGAGAGACATAGGAGGAGTTTGGTAATTAAGGGGTATACTAAAGAGTAGTTAGGGGGAGTTGGTAATTAAGGAGGTATTTTTATTAATTTGTAGATTCTGTAACTTTTAATTAAAAAAATATATAGTGTTGTATGACTATATTTTTTTGTATCTGTGAATGCTCAATCTCAGCTCTCGCTTGACCGATTTTAATGAACATAACATCAAAAGATCACAAATCGCATCTAGTAAGACATTAACTTCAAAAATTGAAAACGTTTCTCTTTACCTTGTAAATGGGTGAAATCCTTCAAAAAATTACAAATGTAAAAATTGCTAATTTTTGACATTTTAAAATTTTTTTTTACTTAAAACTGCATTAAATTTCTAAAAATGGCCGAATCTATATAAATTTTTTATAGATGCATGATGTCTTTACCTTTCATTTGGTATATTTTTTTATAAATCTGACTCTTAACCTGCCCATAGAGGGATATTTAAAATGACTTTTTCAAAAATAATTAACTTTTTCCACTTAAATTTTTAAAATGTTNTCTTAACCTGCCCATAGAGGGATATTTAAAATGACTTTTTCAAAAATAATTAACTTTTTCCACTTAAATTTTTAAAATGTTCCGGAAAGTCTGACACTTTTATCTATATCTTAAATTAAAGTTAATGTAATATACTTTATTATAAAAAAAAAAAAATTCAAACTTTATTTTGTCTTCATGGTGAAAATGGCTACCGTATGTTATTTTTGTGTTAAAATTCTCGATTTTATATTTTACATTTTTAAATTTATACTTCTATAACTTTGAAAAATGTATAGATCAATACAATTTTTTTATGAGAAATAATATTTTTTAATAATCCCTTTTTCATTCAGAATATTAATAAGGAACTAGAAGATCATGTAGCTTTTGGATTAATCCACCAATTTTTTAAAATTAAACACTATCTAAAGATTTGCATGGAAGCGTTTTTTTTTTATAGTGATTTCAATCACTGTCAGATATCATTATACTTGATCCAACTATGCCACGTCACCACTGTACCGCGACCCCCCTGTGCTGGGTTTTTTATAATACTGTAATAATTAGTATACTTTATAAGAAAACAATTTGTTTTTAACCAACCAATGGTAAAATTTTGAACTTATAAGATTCATAGAAGGTATACTGTTTAAGGAGGAGTGGAGGGAGCCCCCCCCCCCACAAGCTTTTCATGGGAAACAAATTATGGAAAATAATACAAGGTCCCATAATTGTTGGCCCCTCCAATAAATATTTTCTGGCTACGTGCCTGGTACGACCGCTAGAATAAACGGCTCTAATCGCCTATTTTAATAGATATTTTTTATATTATTAATATTTGAATTTTGTTTCAATGTTTTGATGACTTTTTATTTTCTTATAAACTATATTTTTATTATTTATTACAAATATATATACATACTTAAGACAATTATCTATTATAATTTATTTACCTTTGGTAAAACGTAATATTTTTTTTATAGAGTTATACTTATGTGATAAAAAAAGTAATTATTCAAAACGATGTGACCATATTTAGGGGTGGTTAAGAGGAGCAAAAATTCTTGGAGGTGAATGTCTTTTGATAGTGATGGGACAAAAAATTTCTTTGTTCTGCTCATTAATATTAATGCCCCAAGCAAAAATCTTATATACAAACCTGAATGTAACATTCAATTTTTTAACAAATAAATGCCGAAAATTTTGGTACGGGTACCTAACCTTCCCATACGCTATAACCGCTACTGGTTCGTGGTTACCCATGCATAAAACTAAATGGCTCTCAAATTTTTTAGTAGATAGATAGACGATCGGTTTGCTAAAACGAAAAACCGACCTTATTCAGATTTGGCAGAAACGATGATCTCCCGTCTGTTTAAAAATATTTATTTTTTGGGACTTTTATCTTTATTACAGGTAAAAGTAAAAGAGACATAAGAAAATTAATTCCCAACTAAGTAAAATACTTTTTATGACCATTTAATGGCAACACAATTCAACATTTTTTATCAGTGGATTAACTACACTGATTAATAAGAATGGAAATTGATTATTGAACATTTAAAAGTTACTAATAATTCTGCCAAGAACGCATAAAATTATTAGAAAATTTTAATGATAGCAGTATGAGAAATGATACTCAAATAAACGACTATTTTAAATTGTTACAGACAATAAATATTATAGTTTTAGATATTTTTAGGCAACAAAAAGCGCATTAACAGTTTCTATGAATTTGTGAAGTAAATTTAATTTGAAACATTTTTCATTTAAGTACTACGCACATTATGATTATTATTCTTATCATTAAGTCTAAAAGAAATTTAATATCACACATTTTATAATTCATAATATTTTTTTTTCAGTCAAAAATAAGATAAATGATATTTAANTATAATTCATAATATTTTTTTTTCAGTCAAAAATAAGATAAATGATATTTAAAAAACTTAATGCTATTAAAAAATAATATCTACAAGTTCAAAAAATGAAAAATAAAAGATAAAAAAAAAATGAAACAAACAAACAAAAAAACTTAATAAAATATAAATGCTTCGTATCAAATATCAATAATTATCTCTAAAAACTTCCCGATCTAATCCAATTTATTAATAATAAAAAATTTTTCAATTAGTGAATTTTTGTTG
>NW_026099575.1:12383932-12387898 GCF_025091365.1 Daktulosphaira vitifoliae | reverse complement strand
AAAGAAGAAAATAAAGAATTTTTCGAAAAATTAATTAAGTAAATGAAGCTATTTTTTTTCTCTACGTTTTTTACTATTTGTAAAAACTTAAGTCTAATATTATCAAAATATCTGTATTTAAGATCTATTAAATTTGTAAAAAAATTAAAAAAATTCTTTGGCACTTGACACGTTTTTACCGAAATATACTGCTGTGACTTAACATGTTTTATCATTTTTTTTAGTATAAGATTTTTTAAAACTTATATTTTGCATGAGTAGTGTTAAGTATAAGTTATTAAAGGGTATTACATTTTTATTGACATTTATTTTTACAATTTTCCTCTGGTTTCAAAAAAGTTGTGGATAGTTCAATATCAACTTTTTGGCACTTAGCCCGTTATTGAATTCAAGTCCTCATATAATAATAATGTATTAATAATGATTTAAAGAAAGACGTGCTAAAGAATTAAGAATGAATAAGAATAGTTTAAAAATATCATTTCGTTATAAAATGTACCTTTCATGATAGATACTCCCAACATTAAACTCGTGTCCAGGTTGTTTACGTCAGTGTTAATATAATATGATATCGTAGATTCTATTGCATCGAATATTTTGTCCTCCCAATCTTGAGGTGTAATTATGTTTTCTACAAAAAATCCGTTTACTGTGAAAATTATTAAAAAGAAACTCACAAAATAAAAAGACGACATTTTTTCATTCGATTGAAACAGATAATAAAAATATTTTCGCATTCACTAGTCTTTTATGTAAATGAAAAAGGTTAGATTGAAATAAATGTTTATCACAAGGGTTTTGATGGTATTATGTAATAACCTTCAAGGGTTTTCATTTTGTTAAGATTTATTAGTAGATCGAAAGCCAAAGGGTAGGATTAGAATATGTCTTCATGTTTTATGCGGTTGGAAATACCTCTATTTTCCAATTAAGATGTTGACAGTGAAAAATTATGTCTTGAAATCTTAAATCTTTGGAATAGATTTACGATTGGCTTTATTTTTTGGGATGATAATAGATATTTTCACTTCCAACAATTGTTTAAGCGATATAATTACCAACGTATTTAATAATATATTGTCTAATGTCTAGTTATCAGGGGTAAAATTACAAAAAAAAAAGTGAATCCGGGGCTTCTGTTCAAATTTACTTGAATTGAAACATGACTAATAGCAGTGACTTTTTATTGGAAACCGGACTTTTATCATATTCAAGTCCAATATTTGATGCGGGGAACAAAAAAAGATGAGATGTATATTAATAAAAAAATTGTTTTAATTAACAAGGTGTTTTTCTATATATTTTATTTTGTTAGCAACTTCATTTTACTTTATTATTTAAATAGAATTCAATTAATTAATTTTACTAGTTGCAATTATATTTAATTTAACAAGCTTTTTAGATATTTAATTATTAATATATATTTATTTCTGAAAAATGATCTGGTCGCGTACCAGAAGGGAATTTAGATATGAAATCAAAAATTAATTATTAAAAAACAATAGCACAGTTGAGTCGTGGCACAGTATAGACGTGAGATAGTTGGGATAAGTAAAGATGATATCTGACAGGGATTAAAATCACATCATAAGAAACGCTTCAATGCAAATTTGTAGATAGTGTTTAATTTTAAGTTAAATTGATGGATTATTCTAAAAGCAAATTCCTATTTTTTGTTCTACTTGACTTTTGAACTTCTAGTACATAAAATAAGCTCTATTTTAACATATATTTAAAAGACGCAGTATTCCGGAACATTTTTAAAAGTTAAGTTGAAAAAGTTGTAATTTTGAATCCCCCCTGTGGGCAGATAAAGTCAGATTTATAAAAAAAAATATATCAAATGATAGGTAAGGACATTATGTATCTATTAAAAAAAAAATTATCTTGAGTTGTTCAATTTTGAAAAAGTTATGACAGTTTTAAGTAAAAATACAAGCCAGCACATGGGGGTCGCGGCACAGTGGTAACGTAGCATAGTTGGACCAAGTATAAAGATATCTGACAATGATTAAAATCACTATAAAAAAAAACGCTTCGATGCAAATCTTTAGATAGTGTTTCATCGTGAAGACAAAATAAAGTCCGAAATTTTTTTTTTCATAATAAAGTACATTACATTAGCTTTAATTTAAGATATATATAAAAGTATCAGACTTTCCGGAACACTTTCAAAAGTTAAGTTGAAAAAGTAAATTTTTTGTGAAAAAGTTGACATTTTGAATTCCCCCCTGTAGACAGGTAAAGAGTCAGATTTATAAAAAAAATATACCAAATGATAATTAAAGACATCATGCATCCATAAAATTTTATTGATCCAAACATCTTTCAAAAAGTTATAGCAATATAAAGTTAAAAATATAAAAAATACTTTTTTTACAAAAATCGTATTCTTTTTATTAACTTTGATGTCTGTTTTCACAATAAAGATAAAACAAAGTCCGAAATTTTTTTTTTTTCATAATAAAGTACATTACATTATCTTTAATTTAAGATATATATAAAAGTGTCAGACTTTCCGGAACATTTTCAAAAGTCAAATTGAAAAAGTTGTCATTTTAAATCCCTCCCTGTGGGCAGGTTTAGGGTCAGATTTATAAAAATATTATATTGATTTGTTCAATTTTGAAAAAGTTATGGCAGTTTTAAGTAAAAAAAATTTTAAAAATTTCGAAAATTAACTATTTTTAAATTTGTATTTTTTTTTGGAGATTTCTCCCATTTACGGAGAACGAGGGAAATTTTTTCAATTTTATAGGGTAATGTCTTCGACTAGATACGATTTGTGATCATTTGACGTATCGTTGAAAGAAATCCGTTCGGTGAGAGCTGAGAAAAAGTGGTAATAAACACACAAAAAAAAAAATTAAAATTAATAAACACATCATAGTAAAATTAATACCTTCTCAGCTTCGCATCGAAGCTAAAACTAACCAAGGAAAATCCTTTGGTATTTTAAACATTTTACAATCATAATTTTTAGTAGCAATTCTTGTGTTAATGCAGTTTTTTACAATGCAACATAAAACATTCTATTAATTATTATATAAAACAAGGAAAATTAATGAAATAAAATGATTAAAAGTAAAATTCTTATAATATATATTTTCACTCGACCGGTATTATGTCTTTTCATGATAACAAAATGATAATACCAATACCTACAATAAAATGGCTGCTACTTTTTGCTTACATATTGAAGTGATTATAGTCTGATAGTAACATTCCTGTCCAAGATGATTATAATGATAAAAATGTTAACAATGAATATTATTTTGTTATAGATTTTAACCGCCAAATAGATGTAATAATTTATCAATTAAATAATACAAACTTTTAAAATAATTGCTTACATCTACAAAAGATATAATAATATAGTATTGTTAAGTTTAACGGAGTTTTTTTTTTTTTTATAAATTTGGTTTCATTCAACATTTTTCTGTAAACTCGTTTTGTTTATTTTAGGTATGATGATACTTTAAATTTATTAACATAGAATTAGTATTTACATATGACGATTTCAAATCATTTACGTGATATTTACTGTTAAAGTTGATTTTGAATTATTCATTATTTTTTGAGTTCGAGTTAAATTGAAAAAATACATATAAATTAAAATGTAAGAACTTACAGTAGCCCATTATTAAATTTATTTTTCAATTAAAAAAAAAAATGTGACATTTTTAACCTTTTATTTTTTAGTTTTCCTCTTAAATCNAACCTTTTATTTTTTAGTTTTCCTCTTAAATCCTATAGCCCCATTTACATGTTACTGGGTTTTGCACTTAGGAAATTTTTTAGGATTATCTCTATTTATTTTTATTTTTTGTACACAGCAAGTTATTGACACGAAGACCTCATATGTATTATTTTTAGTATTAAGTCAAATTATATTACCCAAATATTTTTAAAATATTAAAATAATGTATATGGGAAAATTTATACCAATATTTATTATAGAACCCA
>NW_026099575.1:12362133-12383832 GCF_025091365.1 Daktulosphaira vitifoliae | reverse complement strand
ATTCATTTTTTTTTTTTTGGTATTTTACCCCTGATAACTAGACATTAATGTATTTAATTAGACAATATATTATTAAATACGTTGGTGATTATATTGCTTAAACAATTGTTGGAAGTGAAAATATCTATTATTATCCCAAAAAATAGAGCCAATCGTAAATCTATTCCAAACATTTTAAAGATTTAAGATTTCAAGACATAATTTTTCACTGTCAACATCTTAATTGGAAAATAGAGGTATTTCCAACCGCATAAAACATGAAGACATATTCTAATCCTACCCTTTGGCTTTCGATCTACTAATAAATCTGAACAAAATGAAAACCCTTGAAGGTTATTACATAATACCGTCCCATCAAAACCCTTGTGATAAACATTTATTTCAATCTAACCTTTTTCATTTACATAAAAGACTAGTGAATGTGAAAATTTTTTTTATTATCTGTTTCAATCGAATGAAAAAATGTCGTCTTTTTATTTTTTGAGTTTCTTTTTAATAATTTTCACAGTAAACGGATTTTTTGTAGAAAACATAATTACACCTCAAGATTGGGAGGACAAAATATTCGATGCAATAGAATCTACGATATCATATTATCTTAACACTGACGTAAACAACCTGGACACGAGTTTAATGCTGGGAGTATCTATCATGAAAGGTACATTTTATAACGAAATGATATTTTTAAACTATTCCTATTCATTCTTAATTCTTTAGCACGTCTTTCTTTAAATCATTATTAATACATTATTATTATATGAGGACTTGAATTCAATAACGGGCTAAGTGCCAAAAAGTTGATATTGAACTATTCACAATTTTTTTGAAACCAGAGGAAAATTGTAAAAATAAATGTCAATAAAAATGTAATACCCTTTAATAACTTATACTTAACACTATTCATGCAAAATATAAGTTTTAAAAAATCTTATACTAAAAAAATGATAAAACGTGTTAAGTCACAGCAGTATATATCGGTAAAAACGTGCCAAGTGCCAAAGAATTTTTTTTATTTTTTTACAAATTTAATAGATCTTAAATACAGATATTTTGGTAATATTAGACTTAAGTTTTTACAAATAATAAAAAACGCAGAGAAAAAAAAATAGCTTCATTTACTTAATTAATTTTTCGAAAAATTCTTTATTTTCTTCTTTTAGAAATGGTAGCATTTGTTGAAGATTTTTTTTTTTCGACTGATATTTTATTTTCACATACCAAGGACGGTAAATCCATCTCTTTTATTGTGTTAACTTTCACACCTTTCTTGATGATTTTGCACGCGCTCCAAGATTCAAGTTCACTGAAGGTAGTCTTTGTTTGCACCACACCGGGCTTGTCTTTTGTTATTTTGAGCCAAGAACATTTTGAAATTTGAAGTTTTCCAGTATATAAGTACATGTCTGCTGCTTTTTTGAAATCATAGAAATTATTGGGTTCTAATAAAGTGACAATAAACGGGTTATTTGGTTTGGCGTGAACAATGAATTTTACCAAGTCCATTGGAACTTCACACTTTTCCACCTTTTTACGTTTTTCAATTTGGGCGAAATCTCTGTCACAGGATAGAAAGGAATGCCCAGACACTAAGTACTTATGATTAATTTCGTCAAATTTATACGTGAGTGTTAAATATATCCATAGAAATAATAGCATTTTGTTTTTATTTTGGCCCACACAGTTATCAGACCACATAGTTAGTTTACGTTTCACTGTTTGATTAGAATTCAATGCTTCAAAAACACATGAAGCGATTTCATTTCCTCCACGGCCACTCATACCTTCGTGCCATAAGAACATGTGCCCTCTGTTAGTGTCACCAAAATGTACACCTAAATTGTAACAGGATAACTGACGCAAGTAAAACATTTGACTATGCGTTAATAAAGGTAAAGATAAGACCTGTTCTAAATCCATTGAAAACATGCAAATATCACTGGTAGGGAGCTGAGACAAAGCCATGTCTTGTTTCATTTGTTGCCTTGCTTTTTCAGATTTTTTGTGATGAAGTTTTAACAAATTTTTGGTATGTTTATCACGCGGTTTTGCCGCTACTTCTGCTGATAACAAATCACATTTACTGCAAGTATCTGTACGTTGATTTATGGAATGAAATATTTGGGCATTTTTGTTTAAACGATTCAAAGAAAAACCTGTAGGTAACAGGAGAGTCAGAGAATTTATCTTTAAACGAACGAAATAGTCTACTGATATTAAATATTGGCTTAAATATTTTTTTTTTGTTTTTTTTTTGTTTTTTTTTTCTCCCGTAATGACTTTCATCTCTCGGAAAAGAGTTCACATGCTCTATAATAAGGTTTTTATCTGCATCAGTAAACTTGCTTCTATTCTGCGTATTACCACGTGTTTCAGTATATACACCCTCTCCCCCTTTTTTTTTTAACACTAGAGTCTCAACTCTGCGTTTAGTAATCCCAAAAACTTCCATAAATAATTTTTTACAGACCTGTATGATGTTGCCGTTCCATCTGGAATAGAAAAACATACGGTAACTTGCCTTCTGCTGTCCTTCGGATCATCATACTTTCCGTGACGCCTTCTTTTTGACCGGAGTAATAATCATCAAACCCATCAAATAAGAATACCTATTCCGTTTCAACAACCAACATATATTGATAACTAAAATAATTATTTTTATTATAGGACGGGTCGTGTTATCAGCATGGGAAATAACATTAACATGATCAAAAATATAAATTATATATTTAGTGTCACTTAGCACGTTATTTCACCACAAAATCCCAGCACATACTACACACACTATCTAGCGGATGTTTTTACCTATAATATTATTAACCAAGGCACTTAGCCCGTTATTGAATTCAAGTCATCATATAATCAAAATATATTAACTGTAGGATATAATAAATAATAGTAGTATAATTGCAAAAATTTTATTTAAACTGTGGCTAGTTTATTTTATGATGCATTTACACTTAATTAAAAAAAAATTATCTTTTTTAGGACAGATGTTATCTTGCGCTAAAAACTTCAAGATGAATAGAAAATCATTCAATTTACTTAATCGTTCTTATGCTATCAGTAAAATGGCTAACAAACTAAACGATAGATTTTTTAAAGCAAATATAACAGTCTCAAAAATAAGTATTGACAAAAAAAAATCAGCATATTTTATAATATACAGTAAAAGGTCATCGATGAAAATTTAATGAGCGATATTTTTATAGTTATATAAATCGTTAAACAATTTAAATTAATAAAAAAAAAAGTAGTAAATTAACACTGAAAATATTTGAATTTTTAAAATTACTTGACAATAAAAGTATTTATTAGAAAATTTCATGTATCTTTTAACAATACAGTAACATTAATTATTGCGTTTTAAGTCTTCTCTGAGTTCTAAATATATCGTTGATCAATTTTTTTTATTAGCATTTTTTACAACCTGTTGCATATGCAACAAACAATACATAAATAAATAAATAGATACAATATTATTACTGTATCTATCTAATATTTATTATATAATGAATGTTTAAGTTTTGGATATCATCAAGTTGTTGATCTTTTAAAAATGGAAATTAGAACAAATTCATTATGAAATTATTACAACGTAAATAATATTATAATTTTATGAGGACTATAATTTTTTTAGCTAAAAGAATTCTTGATAACAATTTGTGGACTTCGTTTAGAAAATTTATTTGGAAAACCCATGTAATACCAATAAGTGATTTTGACATGAAATCAATGGCTAGTGAAGATTTGTTTTTTCAAAATGTCTCTGATACATGCATATTAGAGTTACTTACTGACTGCCGGCCTTCTACAAAATGTATCCGAAGTGAACTTGAAGATAATTTTCTGGGTTACGCACTTACTCATCAAGTATTATACATTCATATTTTAAAGAAGGTTTGGCTTTAATAAAAATAATATAATATAACCTAATAATTATATTAGAAAGCACATAACTAATTTTTCAGATGAAGTGTCTAAAGCACAATATTCAAATTATATTGGATGGATTTATACAAGACAAGTGTAATACTATGGTCAATGAAGCCGAATACATGATTAACAGCCCAAACATTCTTTATGATTACAGAGATTTATTTATTGAACAAAGTAATTATTTGATTAAAAAAACCATTATGGTGATTTTTCTTTAAAATGTTTTCGCGTGCATGATTAAAATTTCACAAATGGTTATTAACTCTAAATAAAAATTTGTATCTTAGGTTATGAAAAGCCTATCTACAAAAATTAATTTTTGTAAATTCTTTTTTCTCTATTTTTAAATGACAACTACTATATAATTCTTAAGTATGTTAGCAACGCGATTTAGGTTTCCTTTAATAACATTTAATTTTTTTTTAATGCGTAACTAAGATAATTTTAGCAACATACTTAGTTTTTGTGAGTAATTATTTAAAAATATAATTTTTTTTTGTTTTATTGGGCGGTATGTAGGCTCTTCTGACCCAAGGTATAAAAATATTTGATATACAAGGGATTGAATGCACATGTTATAGATCTTTTTTATCCAAAAAATTCTCATGACTAGTTTGACAAACAATTTTATTTTGCAGTCACCTTAATAGTAAAATACAATAATTTCTAAATTCTCCTAAACTTTGTTAATTCAATACTTTAATTAATCAAAAAATTAACTAACAATTTAATTAGAAATAACTTCTTCTTTTTCTTTGCCTTAATTCCAACTACTTGGGGTCGGCCACCCTATCCTAAACTTCCACTTGACACGATCTCTCACATCATCTACGCTCACATTAGCCGTCCTCATATCGCATTCAATAAATAATTTAATTAGTAATAACAAATAATTATATGTTTAACAAACCAATTCATAATTTAGTTGCTGTCTGTGGAATGGAGAACATGATAGATTTTATACGACCAGAATGGTTATCATTCATATTGTCTTTGCAGAATCAACAAGGATGTTTTCAAAATGCGATAGAAAAACAGTAATATTAATTTGTATAATGTTTTATTGTATTTAATGTACTCCACAAAAAATATAAAATGTGATATATTTATATTTTGATATCCATAGTGTTTCCACTGGATATTAATGAAAATATTTCAAAACGTATAGTTTGAGGTTGGGTTCAAAATTATAATTTTAAGAATTTTTAGATTTGATATGAAATTTTTGTTTCAAATCAAATTACTCATGCGAAATAATTTTTTTTAGTGTTGTATATTGAAATCTCATGTAAGATTCTATACATTTTTAATATAAAAAAAATATCGTGAACTTTATGATAAAATAATTATAATTATTAAAGTTAAATAAAGTCTTCTTTGAGACTTATTTATTAATTTGGTTAGTCTTATAAATATTTTATGTTTTTTTCTCAGATTTGATTGTGACACACATCTCACGGGAGTATCATTGGCAGCTCTAGGTGTTTATTGGAAATTTCTATGCTATCATAATAACATGGAAAGTACAATTGATACTAGTGAACAAACTTAGATGTGTATAATAGTCTAAATATAAATAAATAATTATTAATAGTAACATATATTATATAATACACCACTTTATTTTGGTCGATGTAGAATATATATTATAATACAGGAGATTTTTTTATATTACAAAATTATTTACAAAATTTGCATACAATTTTAAAATATATACTTATCATTAATACACATCGAATGACACTTAAAATTAAAATTCTATAATAGCACAAATTATATTTTTCATCGTTTTTATCAATATATTAAATATTATTTAGAGAATTTTAGATATAATAATTATTTTTACATATTCAAATAAATGATAAATTAGGTTCGAATAATTTTAAATAGAATATAGGTATAAATATATTAATATAGCTTTATTAATTATCGTATGTCAATTAATCTTTAGAATTTATGTAGGTGTTGATGCAATATTAATACAGAATTTATTTAAGAAAAATAAGTATGTATTATTATTTTAATCAGCTTGTATAATATTTGTATGTAGAAATGGTGATTTTAGTGTTTAAATAATACTCTATACTCTAAAAGTAACAAATCAAAACTATCAAAAATCGACAATAGTACATTTAATAAAGTTTCATTTCTTTTATTCTGAAAAGCATAATACAAAATAATTATTTGGCCCATATACACTGCAATAGAAATATAACTTAGTTTCATAATTAAAAGCATTAGAATAAGATAAAAATTAATTTTATAATTTGAAACATTATTATAACAATAATAACATTCACACACATATATATATATGACCGTCCACTAGTAAAATATATATATATATATTGTTCATAATTAATATTTTGCTTTGCCATTTTTAAAATTAACTGTTATTAGTAAAATAAACAATTATTGAAATTCACACACACACATATATATATATATATATATATGACCGTCCACTAGTAAAATATATATATGTTCATAATTAATATTTTGCTTTGCCATTTTTAAAATTAACTGTTATTAGTAAAATAAACAATTATTAAATACTATACAACTGAACAACTCAAATTTTGCATTATTCATCATATATTTTTGAACCTTAATTTTAAATTAAGGTTCAATGTCTATTGCAGAAAGAAATGTATTTAGGGTTTATAAATGACATTATTAAAAATTTAATTGTTCATTAAAAGAACACTATTTGTTTTATAATTAAAGAAATGGTATTTTTGATCTAGGATACCAACAAAATTTCTCTAATTCATTACTTTTTTATTTGACTTATGGCTGAATTTGATATAAGATTATAAGTAACAGCTTTCAATAATATAAACAAAATAATTACTCAAAATATTAATACTTCCAAAAGCATAATTTATTTTGTTGTTATTTAATCTCATTATTTCATTGTATAAATTAATATGGTTTTAATTTTAATATATATTATAATTAAATGAAATATGTAATTTTCTTTAAAAATAGAAGCTATTAATATTACATATTGCTAGTCATAAATGTATTACATTTTTCATACCACTTAAGTAAAAAGTTAAAATGGTTTTACAATTAATGAAAGTAAAAAAAAAAAATATGGTAATAACTTAATTTACAAAGTGTCAAATTTAATAAGATAGTTATTTATTACAGTTAAATTCATATTATATTTGAATTAGTAACAAGTAATTTATTAGTAATAATAAATAACACAATTAGTTAGATACTAATCCTTATTGATACTTAGTACTAATAAATTTCAGTCGACACCATTGTTAATTTTAATTATAATAGTATAGTACAGTATTTCACAATCATACTCTTAATAAGAAAAAACAGACAATATTATATTTCAAAATCATGTATTCTAAACATAAAAAGTTTTTTTTTGAAACTTATTTATTTTGCAAATAATATAAAACAAAAAATTTATTAATTACCTCAAGTATTCCACAAGAGGTTGCTAAAGTCACAAACCTTTTATTAGTCACATTTTTAGTCACTAATGTATGCGCGGTCTTATACCGTCGCCACCACATTTGTCATACCATATAATCATCTTTTTTAAAGTTAATATTTTGATTCGCACAAAAGTCTTTAGTAATAGGTATACAGTTAAAGTAACTACACCATCCACATTCATACATTGGTATAAGATAGAACAATAACAAAAGTAAAATGAATAAAAACAATGCTGATAATAAACACACCCAAATAAGAAAAATTTTCTTTTGTCGATCATATGGACCAAATGAAACAAATGGCAGTAATGCATATGACAGGAGGAATCCAAATATAAATCCAAATAAATGGGCAAAATTGTCTACCCAAGGTAACAGCCCGAGCAGGAAAAGTAAGAATGTGATAGCTAATAGTTTTGAAAGAGCCTGCTCGGGCCTTTTTAACATAGGCCAACAGTTAATAACTTCTACAATAAGACATGCTAAAAGACCAAACTGTGAACCAGCTGGACCCACCTGCAATAAAAAAATCCATGGTGAATAAAATATATTTAAAAGCAATACAATTATTTTAAGTGTTAATTATCAACTTACATCAGCTCTATATGGAACAAATATTGCACTACCTAGATTACCAGCAACTCCAGAACCTAAGTATATTAATGCTATCCTTAAAGAGCCAGTCAATTTTTCTAAATCCCTCATTAAAAAATATTGAATGACAATAGTTGTTGCCAAATGTAAAATTCTGAAACAAATAGATAGANTGTTGCCAAATGTAAAATTCTGAAACAAATAGATAGAGTATGAAATGTTTGTGTTGTACTTTGATAGTGAAAAATATTATATTAATATATTATCACTAAATTGATATTATGAACTTATTAAATAAAAGATAGCAAAATATACTTGGAATAATAATAGCAAAAAATTGTAAAGAAATTTCGTAGAATTGAAAGCAATTATTGACAAGTGCAGATTTCTACTTTATTAAATAAACAATAAACATAAGGTAAGTATAAGATTACAAATACTTTTAACTTAAAGAATGATTATTATTTACACTTAATAAATTTAGACAGATTATATAATCTAATGTTATTCCAAATGTTTATTTTACTCACCCAGCATGTATGAAAAGGGATATCCATAATCTATAAAATTGATCAGGAATTTCTGGGGAAAAAAATGGAATAAGTCCACAGACATCATTTAAGCATGACACCTATTTAAAAATTATATAACATAATTAATAAATAATAAACTACATAGATTAATAATGTTTATTATACTTGAGAACAAAGAGAGGCATCATCATGAAAATAACCGTGAACAAAATCACAATATTCTCTTGTAGTTATATGACACGTGCCATGAATACCAATACAACATGGATGACCTATAACCTCACATATCATATGCTCAGCAGATGTGAGTTTTTGACTTATAACAGAACTTCCCCAACTATGTCTAGCACTACCACGACCACTCATTTTACGACATATTGGCCATTTAGTAATATCATCTGGCCATTCATAAGGCGCAACAGATGCTGGAGCTTCGCAATACCTGTTCATTTTTCATATATATAAAATATGAGTATAATGTACAAAAGTCAAATTAATTTTTAATAAAAAATTACATACTTAGGATCTAATCCACATACAGAACCTGATATTCTTCCACCAGGCCCAGCTTCAATTTCAGACCATTTTTTCCACTTAGATATTGATGTCTGAATAAATTAATAACATTGTATATTAAAAATTGAAAAAAAAAATAATTTTAACAAGTAATTTCCAAATAAATTTAAGATTTAATATACAACATAAATTAAAATTCTCTAAATAATATAATAATGATAAATAAATGTCAAAGTAACTAAAATATAAGTAAAACTTAACAAACCAAATGTATAATAGTTTTAGACTATCAAATTCTAAATTACTACTTCATGTACTAAATCTAAAAAAAATTATTGAGTTTTAATCAATATACACTAAAATTAACACATTTTTTTTATTAGTCCAAGTTTCAATTTCATCAAATTAAAAAAAAAAAACAGTATCACAGTATAGACATGGATATCTGACAGTGATTAAAATCACTATCATAAAAAACGCTTCGGTACAAATCTGTAGATAGTGTTTAATTCTAAGAAATTGGTGGTTAATTACAAAAGCAACAAAAATTCCCATTTCCTTAATTGTATCCTTATTAGTGGTTTTTGATTTAAAAATATAATATATGAATAAATACTAATTATAGTAGTTAAATTTAGTATGAAATTAATTATCAATAATTTAATATTGTAATTTATACGGAGAAATTATAAAAATAATAAAGTAGTTGAATATTTCTTTACTTTTAATGAGTATAAAAATTTAAAGGGCTTAATGCAATACTTTAAAAAAAAAAATTGTGTTACTTATGAATAAATACACTGGACTACTAGGAACTTTCATCAGAAGCAAAAATACACTTTTCTTTTTCAACTTTTCACACTGTTTTCAAATCTGTAATTAGACTTTTTTATTATTTTTAAGTCTTGATATTATTACTAATTAGTAAAAAATGAGTATTTACATATAAAAAAATTATTAAAACAAAAAAAAATTTGTTTTCAAATCATTACTGATTTTAAGTTTAATATGTTTGATTGTAATATGTTAATTAATTATAAATTATAAATATAATTATAATTATATGTTAATTATAAAAATAATCAATGCAAAATATCATTTTTAACTAATTTTTTGGTCCTTCATAGTATATTTTTGAAAATTTATGATAAAAAAAGTTGTATTTGTTACCTAAAATTGCAAGTTTGAAATTGACATCATTAAATAGAACATTTTATGAGAATTAAAAAAATGTTATTGTTAAGATTAATATGCAATGGGAAATTTTATAATTACTATTTACAGTAAATTTTTTAGAAAGGCTCAATAATTTTTTTGCATATTTATCATATGGTCAAATGAGAGCTGAGAAAATAAATGATAGTCACAAAAAAACACCATATGTAAAATAATTATAATATGTATAATGCTCTTCTCACAAGGGAAGACTATAGTGATGAGGTCCTTAAAATTTATTGAAGTTATTGAATTTTAATGAGATTAAAATCAAATGAGCTGAACATTTCTTTCTAATTCAAAAATAATTAAGAAAAAAATGTAAAAATTTACTTGCACTAGCAGATTTGAACCACGTACTCCAAGCGCAAAAGACACAAGTGTTACCGAATAGGCAACCATATGTTGCATTCGTTGACCGAAAAAATGGCAATTTAAGCTAATTCAAATTTTAAAATTATTTTTTTTTTTTGACTTAAAAGAAGCAAAGAAATTTAAAGAAATTTAACTTTCTATGCTATGTTAATTAGATATGTATAATATTTATGAAAATCAGCGTAGTCTCCTCGTAAGGTATTTTAAAATAAAAAACAAAACTTAGAATTTTAACACAATAATAGCATATTTTTGAATACAGCAGTCATTTTCACCACAAAGAGAAACTAAAGTTCAATTTTTTTTTTAAAGTATATTACATAAGCTTTAATTTAAGATATATATAAAAGTGTCAGTATTTCCAGAACATTTTCAAAAGTTAATTTTTTTGGAAAAGTTGCCATTTTGAACAGGGTAGGTAAAGGGTCAAATGTTTACAAAAATATATCAAATGATAGGTTTGTTGAAATGATTTGTTCATTTTTAAAAAGTTATAGCAGTTTAAAAAAAAAACAACAGACATAATAAAATGAATACTGTCGTACATCAGTAGTATCCCGACAAAGACAAAAAAAGTCATACACAAATTAATTAATACTTTTTTAAGTTCATCGTTTTTAGCTTTTCTCGAGTCCTCCAGTTGGATACACTGGTCAGCCCCAATCCCTCCAATTAGTGAACTACTAAAGAGGTAGAGTTTAGACCCATCTAAACTAGACGGTCTAGCTCAAAAGTAGCAGACTGAAGGGCGGCTCCTTGTCAGCCACCAGCACAGTTACCTTTTCACTATAACTACTAAAGAATGGTTAAGCCCAAAAACTAGCCAGCAAGCACACTAATTGTTATGATCAACTAAAGGACTAGTAGTCCAACCTCGACTCTTGCTGCACACATACAATTTTTAATAGCATGATGGATATAAAGTATTTACTCTCAAGTAGATTTTTAAATAATTATTTTATTTATGAAAAATAAAAACACAAAGTCAAAATGTAATATAAAAATGTAACACAAAATTAATCCTGACTAGTAGTTCAACGTTTCTTTGTCAAAATGTCAATCCCCCTATACTTTTCATGTTTCCCTTTATATATTCTTTATCTTACCATTATTAATATGCTCAAGAATTCAAAAATTGCTTACTACTGTTGTGAAACTTATATTATACTAAAATCGACGTTATTTAATACTTCCTCAGCTATTTACTACAATACCTTCTCAGCTTCGCATTGAAGCTAAAAAAGTTTACTACTAATTTAAAAAGGCAAAAAATAAAAAAAAAGTTATCACAAAATCTTTAGTGTCTTACCGATGGAGGTTTATCATCAATTCCAACACCTCTAACACCACCAGTACTCCAATCCATTAATCGTTTATGAGATGGTATAAGAAACAGTAAAAACAGACAAACACTCGGTAAGAATAAAACTTTATATATTTAGAAGTAAATCAATTATGAATTAAATGTTTTTCAGTAAATACACTTTTTTCATTTTAAAATACTTTTTACTACTAATAATAAGTAAGAATTAATAAGAGAGAATAATGTATATAATATATAAATATACAGGGTATTCAGTAAATTAGGAAATAGGTCAATTGTTAAAAACAATGAGAACAATAGATACACGTTTCCTTACTTACTGAACACTATATATATTTTTTGTTAATTCTTAAAATGATTTTTATGAAAAATAACTAGAAAGAAGTCTTTAAATTTATTGTACTGAACAAAGGAAAAACTTTAATTACTAAATTTTATGTTTTGATATATTACATGAAAATAAAAATTATTAATTTACCTAACTTTTAATAAATATTCTAAATTAAGCTTTTTAATTTTTTAAAATTTTTCTGAATTTAAATTTCCTCATAATATAATTGAGCCATATAACTCAATTACATAAAGTATAAATAATAAGGAATATCTTACTGTGCATTGTTCTTTTGATGCTTGAATACAACCTGAATCGTCATTTCTTATACAACACGCAGTTTCTCTCTCTTTTTTACGCCATTTTTCTATTTCATCTGTTATATTTTTGTCTTTCCTCATACAAGGTGCAAATTTAGCACCTAAGTGTATTAAATCAGCCTGAATATACCAAAATCAAAGTTTAAGTAATAAAGTAATAATATAATTTAAGAACTTTATTATAACTTACAGCTCTAGGACCAATCCAAAAATTAGATGGCTCTATGTATTCAATTATTTGTACAGACAAACTAGTTACCATAACCTGTGTAAAATAGAAATAAATAATTAGTTAAATTGATCAATAAGTAATAATAATATTCTTTTTTAATTTTATTTGTTAATGAAATTTAATATAATTTAAATGTATAATTACAGCTCCAGACTGATGACTAAGGCCAATTCCAAAAGAACCCAATCCATAAGAAAATATTGAAAGAAATAGCACCAAAATTTGAACCACTGTTACCCAATAAGTGAAAAATGGTCTATGGTCTTCTAAATCATCTAGTTGTTGTTTTACATCTCGTCTGTTCATAACTTTTTTATTAAAAGATCGTCTATAAAATGAACATTTCATTAATTCATAACTCACCAGTTTTTTTTATAGTTATTTAAAAAAGTTATTTATATTAAGCATAAAAATAGTTAATTGTATACCTGAACAATCTTCCTATTACACCCATTCCATATTGACGTCTGTCAGAATTATCAAATGCACGATCTAATACCCTACCCCAAATTCTTCCCATGCCAATATTAGGCATATGATCATCTTCTATTCTTTGAGATGGATTTCTCTGCCAGTTAGAATATCTCCCAAAATTCTGATTTTGTTTGTTATAATAATGTCTACTAGAAGGTTCATAGTTGCTACCAGAATCCACAACTTCTTGATCCACCCCTTGATCATTATTTTCTAATGATATGCGATCAAAAAACACCTTACAATAAAAAAGAAGAAATTAATATACATTATTAACTATCTTTTTAATTGAACTAACATCATCAACCAATGGTGAATCTAATGAAGAAGTTTCATGTGTGACAGATGATGGATAACTTCTAGACCATTCACCTGATATTGATACAGTTTTCTTTTTTTTACGACTCAAAGTTTTCTAGAGAAAAAAATAAAAATAAAATTTCTATCAAATAAAATATTATCAAAACAACTGTTATTACTGAAATTGCATATGATAATCCATCTAAAGTTAATTTGGCAACTGATGGTTTTCTGCCTAAAGGCTGAACACGAATAGCACTGCTATCCCTTTCGTCAATATCACGACTTGATTGTAAAACATCAGGCTATTAATTCAATTAATTTTTATCATCAAATTTTATGATTTATATATGTATATTATTAATAGGACAATTAATCATATGCATTTATATATTTTGTTAAGTTAATCCAAACACTTCATTAACCAGTACAAATTTTTATTAATTGACTTGAAAACTTAGTAATATATTTTTTCAGATGTTATAATTTTGGGAGGATTAAAGGGTTAATCTCTTCCTAAAACCATAAATATTTCTGTTATTATATAATCCTATGATAAAGTTGTATAAGTTTTATACCCTTAAAAGTGGCTCAAAAAAAAATTATAAATGCATATAATTCAAAGCCTGATTATAAATTAAAATAAATACTTGAGAAACTTGAGCAATAGGAGTATCATGTATAGAAGAGGCAAATTCTGGTTTTAATTCACCATATTTCCTAGTTGCAAGACGTTTTCTTCTATCTAACCATTTTAGTTTTTCAATCTCTTCATATTCCTCATCTAATCCAAAAAACATTGCTGTTTCTCTTTTGACAAATCTGATTAAAAACATGGTTTTAAAATAAATAAAAAAATGTGTCATTTAGTATTTTAAGTTGTCTTTTCAAATAATNGAAACAAAATTATTCATACAAATAAATACTTTATTAAAAAACATGGTTTTAAAATAAATAAAAAAATGTGTCATTTAGTATTTTAAATTGTCTTTTCAAGTAATATTATGATAGAAAATCCAACAAAAAAAAGTTTAAAATTCTACCTATTTTTAACTAATAATTGATAATTAATTATTATTATAAATCATAGGAGTAAAAAAAGTACACTGATATATCAAATAATATCAAATGAAATAATTACTTTTTAATGGCATCAGTCCTAGAAATAGACTTATGAAATGTATGTGGCTTGTTAAAAATTTCAGAAGATAATATAGGTAATGAAGTTTGATGATGAACAAGTGTTGGTTGTTGCACAGTCTCTCCTGGTGGGCTATTAGGTTGATCTGAACCACTATTTGCTGGTACTGTACAAGTACTAGCAGTTTCTTCTGAATTATCAGTTGTAACCTCAGTGGAAGATGATTGATGTGGTATACTTGGTACAGGTGCTGACATAGTTCTTGATGGAGGTTCATGTTTTCGATCAGGGTTTAACTCCATATTAGGTGGTGCTGAATGAACTCCACTACTTGAACTACAAAGTATACTTAATTTGAAAAAAAGAAAATTAACCAGAAATAGAACACAAATTTTACCTGCTAGATGACTGAATGGATCCAGGACTTGATGTTATAGAGAGTGGAGGTGATCTAGAATTTGTTTGAACTTGATTGGCCAAACCTTTATTGTATCCAGTTTTCCTGAAATAAGAATTCATAATAAATATCATAGGTCAACACCCATTTTGTTGTCTTCAATATTTAGGTTAATTGTGTATGATATTTTCATGCTGATTCTAAATCTGGCTTCAGATTTTTTTTTATAAAATCAAGTTTGTGAGACAAGTATTAATCAAACAAATAAATCATTATAAAAAACTAGAAATAGTTTTTTTTTAATTTTCCAATATATAAATATTTTTAGATTAATCCCATAATTATAAAATTGCAACCAATAAATAGATTATATTTTGAGAAATTCAAAAATATATATTTTTTTGTTTTTTACATAACAAATACTCAGGAAGTGTTATTATATATATAGCTTAAAAATTAAATATTATTTTTATAAGTAATTTTTTAATAGTTTTAGTGAGTTTAACATCAAAATAAACTATATTAGAAATTTAAAAAACAAAAATTATTTTTCTGTTTTTATAATTATTTAATTGTTTAATTAATACATGGTTACTGATTAATAATAATAAAAGATTAGATGTGATGAAAAAAATTTGAAGCCAGTTATGGAGTCTGCACAAACATTTTTATAAGTAATTAACCTAAATAATGTAGACAAATTTTCATTATTTATTATCGTGATAAATCATCTTTTTATAATTTTATCTCTCTCACATTAGTTTCAATTATTATTGAAAATAAGTCTTCAAATATAAGTTTATCAATAAAAATATTCCCATTTATCTGTATCTAATCTACCAATTATTTTTTGAATAATGATTTTTATCATAAATATGAGAGCAAAAATTACATTTAATTAAAAACAAAATTAACAATATAATAAAAACATAGAATGAAAAACGTTGAATAATTCATAAAACTCCAAATACTTGAATGTAGAACTATCTGATCTTACTATTGCTCAAATGAAACATAATATAATGCATCATTAAAAAAATTACATAACATGTAATTTTTTTGTATAAATCCAGCTTGATACTTGCATACGCATTTTCATAAACTCTAACTTAGATTTATTCATTAATGAAATTTAAACTGTAATAATTTTTACACACTCAAATTATGTTATCATGAATTATCTTACTGATACAGACAATATCTGTAGATTCTCTTGTTATCATTTATCCTGTGGTATTAAAATAAACCTTTTTCTGTGGGTGTATAGAAAACCTAACTATGTCCAAGTTAGGATAATATTAAATTAAAAAACTACTAAACTGTGAATTTATGATTAAGTACCACTAATGCGAATTAACATATTGCTGAACACCTAAAATTATTTTTCGTTATTATATTAACACGTGATTACATGAAAATGTTAATTATAACTATTTTATAAGTACTCTGTTCTATTATTATTTTTTGAATGTTTTTTTTAACATTTTCGAGTTTCAAAAAATTGGAATATAAATATTATTTTCAAAAACAAAAACCTTTTATTCTGTACAGGCACTAACTTAGTGCTACAAAAACATTACAACTAAGAGAGCAAAAATACCTACAGTATTCAAATTTAATTAAATTTTTTATATATTTACCCTAAATGAAGTGAAGATATCGAATAATAATTATTATAATCATAATTATAATATAAGATGTATAAATAATGAATAAAATAATCAATTTATTGAAATAATAATTGTTGATTAACTAATCTCATAGCGACAACGAATAAATTAATGAATATGACATATAATTGTTGATAAGATTAATTATTAATTGCACGTTGATTATAGTGAAAATTATGTTTGTCGTATCACAAGTCGTATTTAAAATATTACAAAACAAATTTAAAAAATAATTTTATTTCGACGTGAAGTTAGTGGGTTGTATTTATATTATTGTTTTTGATAAAAATTATAGTCTTAAACAAAATTAATATAGATTTTAAAATGGTTATATATTCATTTAAATGTCTCAAGTAAATAAACTTTATATTTAATTTCCGTTTTTTATTTTACTTCTATCGTCGTAACACTAAACGATAATTTTAAAAACGTTTTGTCGGTTAAATTAGTTTTCATTTGGGTTTCTATTTGGAGCGTCGAAAGATTTAGTTATAAATTGAATATATATAGTTTTGGAGGTCTCTGCTTAATTTCCGGAGAGAGAACAAAGTATCCAAGTCGATGAGCTTGTAATATTAGTGGTGACGAAATTTGGGAAAGGTCGTTGTCGTACAAATAGTTAAATTCCCAATAAAATAGTTTATAACTAGCAATCTTACCACCGTTTCTCCTGTATAATAAACGAAAATTATTGTTGCTTTGATAAATTTTTCTTTAAGATATTATTACCAATAGCGTGTTAAATTAAATATTTTACATAAAAAATTGATTAAATGTGTAGAAAATAATAATAATATGAACAATTTCCCTGTACCCTCAGTGCTGTACGAGTAGACAATTTGTCATGTTAATTTTTTAATTAAAAAAAATAACTTACCACGTTAGATTGTTGTTTGGTTGAGCTGTACTTGAACACTGAGCGTTATGGCTTAAATAATTATGATTTGAGGCTGGTGGATTGAGGTTTGTAGAATTTTTTACATTGGACATAACGGCTTGGCTAGGATAGGCGGTTGACGAACAACATGCCAGCGCAGTGCTTTCCCTGATGCATGAAGTCGAAATCCGTCTTGGCGCGGTATTGCCGTACGCGTCAAAGTGACTCGGACCGGAACAAATAATATTAGCACTACCACAACGCGGTAACGTGGCTGTGTGCGAATCGTATTGGAGTAGACACAAATTGTTGCTGTTCGGACCCTTGGGCGGCGAGGACCCTGTGGAGGAAGACATGTGACCGGTCTGGTGCTGTACCAGACCGGTCGGCGATAGGTCTCTTGGCGATCGAGCCCGGCTGTTGGCATATTGGTAGCCACAGCCGACACTCGCGATGCCGCTGCTGTACACCGAACCCGTACAGCAGCGGTTAGACGACCTCATGGTGGCTGTCGCATACGCCCTAGACAACGCGGCCGAAGACGGCTGCAACGCATCCACGATGGACGACGCCCTCGTATACGCCGACGTGTCTTTTCTAGTCCCGTACACGTCGTCACAACGGTCGTAGTGGCCGTCGTAACCATCGTCAGGAGAAACAATTGGAACAAAACGTTCAGTCGGTTGGTATCTAAAAAGATTTAACCAAATAATTTAATAGTTCCGTAGATTTATTTGTAAACTCACCTCGCATAAATGGATTCGTTACGTTTGGCGTAGCTATCGTGGTGACGTCCGGCGTAGTCGAACCGTTCGACCACCGGCGACGGCGGTGACATGAAACTTTCAGACGTGCTTTGCGACACTGGTAAGTAATTGCTGCGATTGGGCGGACCGTGACACGTGTACCTGTCGTCGGATGGCCCATACGACCTACCCGCTGAGGTGTGGTTGCTGTTACTACTGCCCGAATACCTTTCGGGGGACGGGGGTGGCACGTATCGGTCCAGCGCCAGGTCGTGAACACGGTAGTGGCCCTCGATGGTGCCATGGTACCGTTCTGACTGCGGTGGCGGTTCCAGCAATGCTGCCGTCGAACGGTACAACGTTCCTCCGCCACCGTTTTGGTTCCGATAGTCTCTGCGAATTTTACAGTAATCGGTTCCATCGTGACCCGGCGGTAAGGGTCTCATATTGCCGCCATTTGGATCATTGTCAAGACATCTGAAAATTAAATTTTAAAAAAAAGCTAATCAAAACGTTTTTAATATTTTTTTGAAAACTTATACGATAAATGTATACAGTGACGCAACCACAAGGGTTAGAAGATTGTAATCTCCCATTCGAAAAAAATGATTAGAAATGTTTGAAATTTTTAGATTGATACAGAGCTACACGAGTATTATTCCTACTATATTGAACGTTGACAACAGGAAACATCATTTATTGATACGTTTAGTAAAAATAAAAAAGTTATCTTATCATTTTCACTGGCAATAGATGGACGTTTTATCTTGAATTAATAATTTGTTTAAAAAACTCCATGCAAAGTCAGTGGCGGCCTTTAGTGCGGGTGTAACTCTAAAATACTGTTTATACGTCATTTTTTTATTTTATTCATTCGTTTTAGCCCAAGTTGTCAAGAACAAGTAAGTTATTCCGAAGACACGAACCGTCGTAAACATTTTATTCCATAAAAATAAGAGTTTAATTGAGTACAGTTGGAGACATATTTTAATTATTTTGTAAATACATATAAAAATAAAAAATAAATAAGTTTTTAACTAAATGGAATTATTTTGGTAATGAAAACAAAATAAAAGAATATTAAATTTGTGACACTAACCTTGAGCGACAAATTATAACGTATTGTATTCTATATATTGTGTACAATGAACGATATACACTTACTAAAATTATGTCGTTATTCTTTAGGTTTTTCTTAATTTTGTGTACTTATTTAGCTTAAAAAAATGTCAAATATTGTGAGGTCTTTTAAACCGTAGTTATGAAAACTATTTGTATAACAAATTAACGAACTGAATATTATATAATACTTATGACTAACATATTTTAGTTTAAAATTTATTCTTTAAAAAAATTATTAAAAGTTCAGGAAAGTATTTTTAAAAATAAAATTAATGTTTATTTCATAATTTTCAAGAAATTAGTCATAATTACAGAGTAAATTACATTCTGCTACGTAATATGCAATGTAATGATATGATAAAATACTTCAATATTGTTAATCACAAAGTACACTATTATAATATTTTTGATTTTATTTGATAATATAAATTGTTTTATTATAACCTGAAATTAAATCATATTAAGCTATAAAAGCATTTTTATAAGATATTAGGTGTTACCAAAGTCTCATTAATTATTAGACATTAAATAATCAGTCGATTATCAGAGATAATTGATCGACAAACGAACGATAAGAGGAGCTCTAAAATGTTATTCTATTGTTAAAAATAATTGATGAAATACACCATATTTATATGAAGATTTTAATAATATAACTTTTGTATTATCACGGTGTGAAAACCAAAAGGTTTTATTTTTCATGGGCATTGTAAATATGAAAAATCCTTTTGGTTTTCATGCCACGTTCTAAGTAATTTTTCGTAAAAAGATTATCAGCATTTTAGTGGTTCACTGAAGTTTCAATAAATGTTTAATGCCATTGATGAATTCCATAAAACCCATAGTTATGTATTGATGACAGAAATAATTACAAGGCATCAATTGGCTACGGAATTCTATTTATAAAAGTTTATGAACTAAAGAAAACCTTCTTTTGAAAATTAATTCACTGATTAATAGTCTTTTATGATCGATTATAAAGTAATGGTATTTCGAAAAGACTTTTTGCGCAATATTAAATTATTCCAATGAAAACCTGTATTTTAAATTTACAACTATACTTGTTAATACAAGTAAAATGGTATAAAAGCATTTAAAAAATTGTGAATTGAATTTTAAATAGGTACTTTAATAAACTTTACAAGAGATAGATTCATAAGAACACATCAAATAAAAGTGACTTATTTATCATTTCTTGATTTACTGATTAATTTATATGATAACAAAATAACTAAATTAGACGTCAATTTTTAATTAATGCTATTAATTAACAATTAATTAATTATTTAATAACTATAACATAAACATTTTATATGAGCTAAAATCATCATCTCCATAGTCTTTATCCCAACTATTTGAGGTTAGTTTTGTTTTATGATTTGACAGATTTTTTACACCGGCTGTCGACCTGACGTAATCTTAATACAGCTTAGAGAGCCAGTAAAAGGGTAAGGTGTGTGTCATTATTAAAATTTTCGTATGGTCACCCATCCAGAAACCATCAAATAGCGAAGTTGTACATTCTTAGTGTTGTAATCGACACTAAGACGGCGTCTGATTTATCTACCACGCCCTCTTATGTGAGCGAAAATAATAATAAAAATATAAGGCGAAAAATTTTATTTAAAAAAAGTATTGGGGGAGTGGCTAACTAATCCCGCCTCCTTAATATTCCTAAATAAAAAAAAACTAAGCTTCTTAGTTTCACTAGATCATCACTAAAAAAAAAAAAAATTAATATATCTAAAAGTGCAAACCTAAATTTTTTTGGTCTTGGCTAAACTAGACTTTTACATGTAAAGGTCTAGTTTCGTCTTTTCTTGTGGCTTAACGATTACAATATTGATAGAAACAAATGNTCTTTTCTTGTGGCTTAACGATTACAATATTGATAGAAACAAATGAATATCTAATAAGAATCGATGTAGAACTTTTTTTATATAGACAACACGCATTTTGTAGAGTTATTTGTCCTATCATAATGTCCAAGCCAAAATAAACTGCATTTACAGTAAAGTTTTATTCTATTATAAATTATATCATGAATAGTAAAATTGAACTTATATTTTAAATTATTCTCTCAGTCTCGACAGGATACCAATACTACGAGTAAAAAAAAAAAAAAAATCCAC
>NW_026099575.1:12345552-12362033 GCF_025091365.1 Daktulosphaira vitifoliae | reverse complement strand
TCTGTGGATCCATAAAACTATCAGAATAAAAAGAAATATTTATAAAAGTAGAATGTAATATTTAGAAATTGTATTAGTCATTTAGCCTAGTTAACAGGAAAGGTTTACAAAAAAGAAACTCAGGGTCTTAAACTTGATTTATCCTGATATCTAATATCATAGTATTATCCAAATACAGACCTAAAAAGTTAACCACAAATATCAAAAATAAAAATAATATAAAAGAGGTACTAAACACAAAATCAATACCCGAAGAAAAAATTTTGATTTTAAGGCTTTGGAAAATCTAAATAATAATTAGAATTTTTTTGTTAACAATTTTGCTTTTCTTTGTGAAATAAAGATTAAGATTTAACCCAATATATAGTGAGAGTTTTAATCAATACAACTCACTTGCTTGGTTATTGGACTTGGATTTTTAACGTATTTAAGATTTATATAAGATTAATTTTCTAAAATTATACATGAGATATACATCAAAGAATATAATATATTTTTTATATATATACATTATGTATGTGTACTTTAATTATTAAAAATCTTTATTATTTTTAGTATTTACCAAAATGCAACCACGGAGAAAGATTACTTAGTGCATTTTTCAAAGGATTATTACGGGCAGTAGCATAATTTGCCAATCTTTTTATTATAAAATTTTCTAATTCATTCATTCCTGATTTATACCCAGCTTTTAATCCAAGAACCTGTTCAACATCTCGATTCACCTCAAGTGTTTTATCAGCTTCTTTCCAGTTTGTTGCCTAGATAAATAAATAAAAACTAAAATAATGAAGTAGACATAGAATACATAAAACAAAATAGTAAAAGATTATCATTTAAAATAAATTATTACATGAGACAAAAAAATTCTTAATTATTAAATTTTTATGGAAAGTGCTTCAAACTAAAAAGGCTACAATTAATTATAGCAAAATGGTTAAAAATAACTTACTTGAGCTTTCAGCTTGCCACTGTATGGGTGTTTAATAATAGGGGGAAATTCTGTTAAAAATTCTGAAAGCTTATTATTTATTTTATTCCTTATTGTCCTAGCAGAATATTCTAATTTATCAGATGCAACCCAACAGGGTACAATATTATGAGCATCAACTTGCACAACTGGAATTTCTGATCCAACACTTTTAGCAAGCTGCTTTACCCATGATATATGCTCTCGAAGAGGCATGAAATCAACTACAATGACACCTAATTTATGTTTTTTAACAAAGTCAGGTAAGACATCAGCTGCACAACCAATCAAAAAATGAAATTGTATATTTAATGAATTGCATTCAGCTTCTAATTCTTTTAAACCTAGAAAACATAATATTATTTGTAATTAAAAAGAGTTAATATAACGTTTTATAACAATATTTTACCATCAAATATATGTTTATAATGACGTAGACTACAATCCAAAAACTTTTGTAATCTGCAAAATGTAATATGCAATGACACTTTGTTTTTTAAAGCTAATTTTTGAGCATAAAGGAATGCCCAATTATCTAGATTAAAAAAAAGTTGACATTAAATTTTATTAATATTTGAAAATATTAATGAGAAACTTGTTTTCTTAAATGAGAATAAATAAAAAAATGTTCAGAATTATTTTCTTTACACATGACCAGTGAAAACATTTTATTAATTATACAAGTAATTCAAGCCCTCACTGTTACAACCAGACAATTTTACTTTAATAAAAATTTAAAATTTGTTTTACATAAAACTGCTACATGTTGAGTTAAATTACAAAATAAATAAATTTGTACTTTTTTTTTTTTTTAATCTCAAAAAGTGGATTTGTCAGGTATTTGCAGTGAGTTCTTAAATATATCATGTAAATTTACCATGAATACGCTCATCTCTAAAAGTCCAATAAATAACACCATCTGCCCACTGAGGAACTTCTTTAACTTCAGATAAAACTCTGATACGTTTCTTGTTATATTTGAATTCCATTACAGAAGGAGCTGTCTAATATATTATTAAATCATATTAATAATAATTTTACTCTATATTTCTAATATATGATTATTATTTTTTACTTTTTTCCTTTGTTCTGATATATCTTTTAAAAAATTGCTTTGTGAAGAGGTGCTAGTATCTTTCCCAAACAGCTTAGATTTTTTAGTTGGAGGTGGCTCAGTTGACATTTTAGATACTAAAAAATAAATTAAAATTAAAAAATGTATCAATGTAAACAACTTTTTAATTAACAAATTATTTGTCGACTATGTGGTGTCATCAACATCTTACCAAAAATACTCAAATTCAATTGATTTAAAGTATACAAGTAGTTTTCAATTTTAAGAAAAAAAATTGTTGATAAAAATGTCGCTTATGCCATTAGCTTATAAACTGTTGTTACATTAACAATTATTTTTAATTTTAACCTCTTATAAAAAACAAATGTCAAATTCAAAGTTATTATTAAAATTCGATAATTTGATAGCAATAATCATAATTATTTAAACATACAATTAAATTTTTTTGCTAAATTCTTATAATATGGGTTCTATAATAAATATTGGTATAAATTTTCCCATATACATTATTTTAATATTTTAAAAATATTTGGGTAATATAATTTCACTTAATACTAAAAATAATACATACGAGGTCTTCGTGTCAATAACTCGCTGTGTACAAAAAACAAAATTAAATAGAGATAATCCTAAAAAATTTTCTAAGTGCAAAACCCAGTAACATGTAAATGGGGCTATAGGATTTAAGAGGAAAACTAAAAAATAAAAGGTTAAAAGCGTCACATTTTTTTTTTAATTGAAAAATAAATTTAATAATGGGCTATTGTAAGTTCTTACATTTTAATTTATATGTATTTTTTTCAATTTAATTCGAACTCAAAAAATAATGAATAATTCAAAATCAACTTTAACAGTAAATATCACGTAAATGATTTGAAATCGTCATATGTAAATAATAATTCTAAGTTAATAAATTTAAAGTATCATCATACCTAAAATAAACAAAACGAGTTTACAGAAAAATGTTGAATGAAACCAAATTTATAAAAATAAAAAAAAACCGATAAACTTAACAATACTATATTATTATTTCTTTTGTAGATGTAAACAATTATTTTAAAAATTTGTATTATTTAATTGATAAATTATTACATCTATTTGGCGGTTAAAATCTATAACAAAATAATATTCATTGTTAACATTTTTATCATTATTATGATCTTAGACAGGGATGTTACTATCAAACTATAATCACTTCAATATGACAGCAAAAAGTAGCAGCCATTTTATTGTAGGTATTGATATTATCATTTTGTTGTCATGAAAAGAAATAATACCGGTTGAGTGAAAATATATATTATTAGAATTTTACTTTTAATCATTTTATTTCATTAATTTTCCTTCTTTTATATAATAATTATTAGAATGTTTTATGTTGCATTGTAAAAAACTGCATTAACTCAAGAATTGCTACCAAAAATTATGATTGTAAAATGTTTAAAATACCAAAGGATTTTCCTTGGTTAGTTTTAGTTTCGATGCGAAGCTGAGAAGGTATTAATTTTACTATGATGTGTTTATTAATTTTAATTTTTTTTTTTGTGTGTGTCTATTACCACTTTTTCTCAGCTCTCACCGAACCGATTTCTTTCAACGATACGTCAAAAGATCACAAATTGTATCTAATCGAAGACATTACACTAAAAAATTGAAAAAATTTCCCTCGTTCTCCGTAAATGGAAGAAATCTCCAAAAGAAAAAATACAAATTTAAAAGTCGTTCATTTTTGAAATGTTTTTAATTTTTTTTACTTAAAACTGCCATAACTTTTTCAAAATTGAACAAATCAATATAATTTTTTTATAAATCTGACCATAAACCTGCCCACAGGGAGGGATTTAAAATGACAACTTTTTCAACTTGACTTTTGAAAATGTTCCGGAAAGTCTGACACTTTTATATATATCTTAAATTAAAGATAATGTAATGTACTTTATTATGAAAAAAAAAAATTTCGGACTTTGTTTTATCTTTATTGTGAAAACAGACATCAAAGTTAATAAAAAGATTACGATTTTTGTAAAAAAAATATTTTTTATATCTTTAACTTTATACTGTTATAACTTTTTGAAAGATGTATGGATCAATAAAATTTTATGGATGCATGATGTCTTTAATTATCATTTGGTATATTTTTTTTATAAATCTGACTCTTTACCTGTCTACAGGGGGAAATTCAAAATGTCAACTTTTTCACAAAAAATTTACATTTTCAACTTAACTTTTGAAAGTGTTCCGGAAAGTCTGATACTTTTATATATATCTTAAATTAAAGCTAATGTAATGTACTTTATTATGAAAAAAAAAATTTCGTACTTTATTTTGTCTTCACGGTGAAACACTATCTAAAGATTTGCATTGAAGCGTTTTTTTTTTATAGTGATTTTAATCATTGTCAGATATCTTTATACTTGGTCCAACTATGTAACGTTACCACTGTACCGCGACCCCCGTGTGCTGGTTTGTATTTTTACTTAAAACTGTCATAACTTTTTCATAATTGAACAAATCAAGATAATTTTTTTTTTAATAGATGCACAATGTCCTTACCTATCATTTGATATATTTTTTTTTTATATATCTGACCCTTTATCTGCCCACAGGGGGGATTCAAAATTACAACTTTTTCAACTTAACTTTTAAAAATATTGCGTCTTTTAAATATATGTTAAAATAGAGCTTATTTTATGTACTAGAAGTTCAAAAGTCGAAGTAGAACAAAAAATAGGAATTTGCTTTTAGAATAATCCATCAATTTCTTAAAATTAAACACTATCTACAAATTTGCACTGAAGCGTTTCTTATGATGTGATTTTAATCCCTGTCAGATCTTTACTTATCCCAACTATCTCACGTCTATACTGTGCCACGACTCAACTGTGCTATTGTTTTTTAATAATTAATTTTTGATTACATATCTAAATTCCCTTCTGGTACACGACTAGATCATTTTTCAGAAATAAATATATATTAATAATTAAATATCTAAAAAGCTTGTTAAATTAAATATAATTGCAACTAGTAAAATTAATTAATTGAATTCTATTTAAATAATAAAGTAAAATGAAGTTGCTAACAAAATAAAATATATAGAAAAACACCTTGTTAATTAAAACAATTTTTTTATTAATATACATCTCATCTTTTTTTGTTCCCCGCATCAAATATTGGACTTGAATATGATAAAAGTCCGGTTTCCAATAAAAAGTCACTGCTATTAGTCATGTTTCAATTCAAGTAAATTTGAACAGAAGCCCCGGATTCACTTTTTTTTTTGTAATTTTACCCCTGATAACTAGACATTAGACAATATATTATTAAATACGTTGGTAATTATATCGCTTAAACAATTGTTGGAAGTGAAAATATCTATTATCATCCCAAAAAATAAAGCCAATCGTAAATCTATTCCAAAGATTTAAGATTTCAAGACATAATTTTTCACTGTCAACATCTTAATTGGAAAATAGAGGTATTTCCAACCGCATAAAACATGAAGACATATTCTAATCCTACCCTTTGGCTTTCGATCTACTAATAAATCTTAACAAAATGAAAACCCTTGAAGGTTATTACATAATACCATCAAAACCCTTGTGATAAACATTTATTTCAATCTAACCTTTTTCATTTACATAAAAGACTAGTGAATGCGAAAATATTTTTATTATCTGTTTCAATCGAATGAAAAAATGTCGTCTTTTTATTTTGTGAGTTTCTTTTTAATAATTTTCACAGTAAACGGATTTTTTGTAGAAAACATAATTACACCTCAAGATTGGGAGGACAAAATATTCGATGCAATAGAATCTACGATATCATATTATATTAACACTGACGTAAACAACCTGGACACGAGTTTAATGTTGGGAGTATCTATCATGAAAGGTACATTTTATAACGAAATGATATTTTTAAACTATTCTTATTCATTCTTAATTCTTTAGCACGTCTTTCTTTAAATCATTATTAATACATTATTATTATATGAGGACTTGAATTCAATAACGGGCTAAGTGCCAAAAAGTTGATATTGAACTATTCACAACTTTTTTGAAACCAGAGGAAAATTGTAAAAATAAATGTCAATAAAAATGTAATACCCTTTAATAACTTATACTTAACACTACTCATGCAAAATATAAGTTTTAAAAAATCTTATACTAAAAAAAATGATAAAACATGTTAAGTCACAGCAGTATATTTCGGTAAAAACGTGTCAAGTGCCAAAGAATTTTTTTAATTTTTTTACAAATTTAATAGATCTTAAATACAGATATTTTGATAATATTAGACTTAAGTTTTTACAAATAGTAAAAAACGTAGAGAAAAAAAATAGCTTCATTTACTTAATTAATTTTTCGAAAAATTCTTTATTTTCTTCTTTTAGAAATGGTAGCATTTGCTGAAGATTTTTTTTTTTCGACTGATATTTTATTTTCACATATCAAGGACGGTAAATCCATCTCTTTTATTGTGTTAACTTTCACACCTTTCTTGATGACTTTGCACGCGCTCCAAGCTTCAAGTTCACTGAAGGTAGTCTTTGTTTGCACCACACCGGGCTTGTCTTTTGTTATTTTGAGCCAAGAACATTTTGAAATTCGAAGTTTTCCAGTATACAGAGTGGCCCACCACTCACTGACAACTTAAATAACTTTTGATCCAGTTAATATTTTTAGTTGATTTTTTTTTTAAATAATAGTTATACGTTAGGTATATAGCTATATCTCAATAATTAATTTTTTTACATTTTATTAAAAATATTAATTATTTTTAAATTTTAAATAAAATGTAAAAAAAAATCTAAGATAGCTATTTTGTAGAGTAGAATTTAAGAAAAATTTTAGTAAAAAAATATCTTATTAATATTCAGTAGTAAATATTCTGTAGCGTTTTGAAGTTTGTGAAAATTTGAATTTTCATGTACTATTTTACGGTATTAAACATTGAAATACATATTGAGAAAAGGACAGAAGAAAACGCTATCTTTTCAATATACTTTTGAATGGGAGTGATAAGTAATAATTGTCTTATCTAATTTCTTATCATGGTATTAATGCTAAGTTTGTAATGTATACACATTATCATCATATGTATACACAGTAATCATTTTGTTTTTCCTTCAACCAAAACATTTTTTTTGTTCACATAAGGTTTTCCTACACTTCTACGAATTATTTTTTCATTACGCACTGACTGTTTTTTTGGCATTTTATTAATAATAAATAGGTAATATTTTAAGTAAAATAAATATACGTGAAATATACATGTAATGTGCGTATACCTATTCCGTTTGAACGACCAACATATACTGATAACTAAAATAATTATTTTTATTATAAGACGGGTCGTGTTATCAGTATGGGAAATAACATTAACATGATCAAAAATAGAAATTATATATTTAGTGGCTCTTAGCACGTTATTTCACTACAAAAACCCAGCACATAACACACACATTATCTAACGGATGTTTTTACCTATAATATTATTAACCAAGGCACTTAGCCCGTTTCACATGTTATTGGGCTTGGTACTTAGAACATTTTCTGAGGCTAATCCAAAAATCAGCTTTTTGGCACTTAGCCCGTTATTGAATTCAAGTCATCATATAATCAAAATATAATAACTGTAGGATATAATAAATAATAGTAGTATAATTGCAAAAATTTTATTTAAACTGTGGCTAGTTTATTTTATGATGCATTTACACTTAATTAAAAAAAAATTAACTTTTTTAGGACAGATGTTATCTTGCGCTAAAAACTTCAAGATGAATAGAAAATCATTCAATTTACTTAAACGTTCTTATGCTATCAGTAAAATGGCTAACAAACTAAACGAAAGATTTTTTAAAGCAAATATAACAGTCTCAAAAATAAGTATTGACAAAAAAAAATCAGCATATTTTATAATATACAGTAAAAGGTCATCGATGAAAATTTAAGGAGCGATATTTTTATAATTATATAAATCGTTTAACAATTTAAATTAATAAAAAAAAAAGTAGTAAATTAACACTGAAAATATATGAATTTTTAAAATTACTTGACAATAAAAGTATTTATTAGAAAATTTCATGTATCTTTTAACAATACAGTACATTAATTATTGCGTTTTAAGTCTTCTCTGAGTTCTAAATATATCGTTGATCAATTTTTTTTATTAGCATTTTTTACAACCTGTTGCATATGCAACAAACAATACATAAATAAATAAATAAATAGATACAATATTATTACTGTATCTATCTAATATTTATTATATAATGAATGTTTAATTTTTGGATATCATCAAGTTGTTGATCTTTTAAAAATGAAAATTAGAACAAATTCATTATGAAATTATTATAACGTAAATAATATTATAATTTTATAAGGCTATAATTTTTTTAGCTAAAAGAATTCTTGATAACAATTTGTGGACTTCGTTTAGAAAATTTATTTGGAAAACCCATGTAATACCAATAAGTGATTTTGACGTGAAATCAATGGCTAGTGAAGATTTGTTTTTTCAAAATGTCTCTGATACATGCATATTAGAGTTACTTACTGACTGCCGGCCTTCTACAAAATGTATCCGAAGTGAACTTGAAGATAATTTTCTGGGTTACGCACTTACTCATCAAGTATTATACATTCATATTTTAAAGAAGGTTTGGCTTTAATAAAAGTAATATAATATAACCTAATCACATAAGAAAGCACATAACTAATTTTTCAGATGAAGTGTCTAAAGCACAATATTCAAATTATATTGGATGGATTTATACAAGACAAGTGTAATACTATGGTCAATGAAGCCGAATACATGATTAACAGCCCAAACATTCTTTATGATTACAGAGATTTATTTATTGAACAAAGTAATTATTTGATTAAAAAAACCATTATGGTGATTTTTCTTTAAAATGTTTTTGCGTGCATGATTAAAATTTCACAAATGGTTATTCTTTTTTCTCTATTTTTAAATGACAACTACTATATAATTCTTAAGTATGTTAGCAACGCAATTTAGATTTCCTTTAATAAAATTTAATTTTTTTTTTTAATGCATAACTAAGATAATTTTAGCAACATACTTAGTTTTTGTGAGTAATTATTTAAAAATATAATTCTTCTTTTTCTTTGCCTTAATCCCAACTACTTGGGGTCGGCCACCCTATCCTAAACTTCCACTTGACACGATCTCTCACATCATCTACGCTCACATTAGCCGTCCTCAAATCGCATTCAATAAATAATTTAATTAGTAATAACAAATAATTATATGTTTAACAAACCAATTCATAATTTAGTTGCTGTCTGTGGAATGGAGAACATGATAGATTTTATACGACCAGAATGGTTATCATTCATATTGTCTTTGCAGAATCAACAAGGATGTTTTCAAAATGCGATAGAAAAACAGTAATATTAATTTGTATAATGTTTTATTGTATTTAATGTACTCCACAAAAAATATAAAATGTGATATATTTATATTTTGATATCCATAGTGTTTCCACTGGATATTAATGAAAATATTTCAAAACGCATAGTTTGAGGTTGGGTTCAAAATTATAATTTTAAGAATTTTTAGATTTGATATGAAATTTTTGTTTCAAATCAAATTACTCATGCGAAATAATTTTTTTTAGTGTTGTATATTGAAATCTCATGTAAGATTCTATACATTTTTAATATAAAAAAAATATCGTGAACTTTATGATAAAATAATTATAATTATTAAAGTTAAATAAAGTCTTCTTTGAGACTTATTTATTAATTTGGTTAGTCTTATAAATATTTTATGTTTTTTTCTCAGATTTGATTGTGACACACATCTCACGGGAGTATCATTGGCAGCTCTAGGTGTTTATTGGAAATTTCTATGCTATCATAATAACATGGAAAGTACAATTGATACTAGTGAACAAACTTAGATGTGTATAATAGTCTAAATATAAATAAATAATTATTAATAGTAACATATATTATATAATACACCACTTTATTTTGGTCGATGTAGAATATATATTATAATACAGGAGATTTTTTTATATTACAAAATTATTTACAAAATTTGCATACAATTTTAAAATATATACTTATCATTAATACACATCGAATGACACTTAAAATTAAAATTCTATAATAGCACAAATTATATTTTTCATCGTTTTTATCAATATATTAAATATTATTTAGAGAATTTTAGATATAATAATTATTTTTACATATTCAAATAAATGATAAATTAGGTTCGAATAATTTTAAATAGAATATAGGTATAAATATATTAATATAGCTTTATTAATTATCGTATGTCAATTAATCTTTAGAATTTATGTAGGTGTTGATGCAATATTAATACAAAATTTATTTAAGAAAAATAAGTATGTATTATTATTTTAATCAGCTTGTATAATATTTGTATGTAGAAATGGTGATTTTAGTGTTTAAATAATACTCTATACTCTAAAAGTAACAAATCAAAACTATCAAAAATCGACAATAGTACATTTAATAAAGTTTCATTTCTTTTATTCTGAAAAGCATAATACAAAATAATTATTTGGCCCATATACACTGCAATAGAAATATAACTTAGTTTCATAATTAAAAGCATTAGAATAAGATAAAAATTAATTTTATAATTTGAAACATTATTATAACAATAATAACATTCACACACACACATATATATATATATATATATATGACCGTCCACTAGTAAAATATATATATGTTCATAATTAATATTTTGCTTTGCCATTTTTAAAATTAACTGTTATTAGTAAAATAAACAATTATTAAATACTATACAACTGAACAACTCAAATTTTGCATTATTCATCATATATTTTTGAACCTTAATTTTAAATTAAGGTTCAATGTCTATTGCAGAAAGAAATGTATTTAGGGTTTATAAATGACATTATTAAAAATTTAATTGTTCATTAAAAGAACACTATTTGTTTTATAATTAAAGAAATGGTATTTTTGATCTAGGATACCAACAAAATTTCTCTAATTCATTACTTTTTTATTTGACTTATGGCTGAATTTGATATAAGATTATAAGTAACAGCTTTCAATAATATAAACAAAATAATTACTCAAAATATTAATACTTCCAAAAGCATAATTTATTTTGTTGTTATTTAATCTCATTATTTCATTGTATAAATTAATATGGTTTTAATTTTAATATATATTATAATTAAATGAAATATGTAATTTTCTTTAAAAATAGAAGCTATTAATATTACATATTGCTAGTCATAAATGTATTACATTTTTCATACCACTTAAGTAAAAAGTTAAAATGGTTTTACAATTAATGAAAGTAAAAAAAAAAAATATGGTAATAACTTAATTTACAAAGTGTCAAATTTAATAAGATAGTTATTTATTACAGTTAAATTCATATTATATTTGAATTAGTAACAAGTAATTTATTAGTAATAATAAATAACACAATTAGTTAGATACTAATCCTTATTGATACTTAGTACTAATAAATTTCAGTCGACACCATTGTTAATTTTAATTATAATAGTATAGTACAGTATTTCACAATCATACTCTTAATAAGAAAAAACAGACAATATTATATTTCAAAATCATGTATTCTAAACATAAAAAGTTTTTTTTTGAAACTTATTTATTTTGCAAATAATATAAAACAAAAAATTTATTAATTACCTCAAGTATTCCACAAGAGGTTGCTAAAGTCACAAACCTTTTATTAGTCACATTTTTAGTCACTAATGTATGCGCGGTCTTATACCGTCGCCACCACATTTGTCATACCATATAATCATCTTTTTTAAAGTTAATATTTTGATTCGCACAAAAGTCTTTAGTAATAGGTATACAGTTAAAGTAACTACACCATCCACATTCATACATTGGTATAAGATAGAACAATAACAAAAGTAAAATGAATAAAAACAATGCTGATAATAAACACACCCAAATAAGAAAAATTTTCTTTTGTCGATCATATGGACCAAATGAAACAAATGGCAGTAATGCATATGACAGGAGGAATCCAAATATAAATCCAAATAAATGGGCAAAATTGTCTACCCAAGGTAACAGCCCGAGCAGGAAAAGTAAGAATGTGATAGCTAATAGTTTTGAAAGAGCCTGCTCGGGCCTTTTTAACATAGGCCAACAGTTAATAACTTCTACAATAAGACATGCTAAAAGACCAAACTGTGAACCAGCTGGACCCACCTGCAATAAAAAAATCCATGGTCAATAAAATATATTTAAAAGCAATACAATTATTTTAAGTTAATTATCAACTTACATCAGCTCTATATGGAACAAATATTGCACTACCTAGATTACCAGCAACTCCAGAACCTAAGTATATTAATGCTATCCTTAAAGAGCCAGTCAATTTTTCTAAATCCCTCATTAAAAAATATTGAATGACAATAGTTGTTGCCAAATGTAAAATTCTGAAACAAATAGATAGAGTATGAAATGTTTGTGTTAATCTTTGATAGTGAAAAATATTATACTATTATATTATCACTAAATTGATATTATGAACTTATTAAATAAAAGATAGCAAAATATACTTGGAATAATAATAGCAAAAAATTGTAAGGAAATTTCAAAGAATTGAAAGCAATTATTGACAAGTGCAGATTTCTACTTTATTAAATAAACAATAAACATAAGGTAAGTATAAGATTACAAATACTTTTAACTTAAAGAATGATTATTATTTACACTTAATAAATTTAGACAGATTATATAATCTAATGTTATTCCAAATGTTTATTTTACTCACCCAGCATGTATGAAAAGGGATATCCATAATCTATAAAATTGATCAGGAATTTCTGGGGAAAAAAATGGAATAAGTCCACAGACATCATTTAAGCATGACACCTATTTAAAAATTATATAACATAATTAATAAATAATAAACTACATAGATTAATAATGTTTATCATACTTGAGAACAAAGAGAGGCATCATCATGAAAATAACCGTGAACAAAATCACAATATTCTCTTGTAGTTATATGACACGTGCCATGAATACCAATACAACATGGATGACCTATAACCTCACATATCATATGCTCAGCAGATGTGAGTTTTTGACTTATAACAGAACTTCCCCAACTATGTCTAGCACTACCACGACCACTCATTTTACGACATATTGGCCATTTAGTAATATCATCTGGCCATTCATAAGGTGCAACAGATGCTGGAGCTTCGCAATACCTGTTCATTTTTCATATATATAAAATACGAGTATAATGTACAAAAGTCAAATTAATTTTTAATAAAAAATTACATACTTAGGATCTAATCCACATACAGAACCTGATATTCTTCCACCAGGCCCAGCTTCAATTTCAGACCATTTTTTCCACTTAGATATTGATGTCTGAATAAATTAATAACATTGTATATTAAAAATTGAAAAAAAAATAATTTTAACAAGTAATTTCCAAATAAATTTAAGATTTAATATACAACATATATTAAAATGCTCTAAATAACAATATAATAATGATAAATAAATGTCAAAGTAACTAAATATAAGTAAAACTTAACAAACCAAATGTATAATAGTTTTAGACTATCAAATTCTAAATTACTACTTCATGTACTAAATCTAAAAAAAATGATTGAGTTTTAATCAATATACACTAAAATTAACACATTTTTTTTTATTAGTCCAAGTTTTAATTTCATCAAATTAAAAAAAAAAAACAGTATCGCAGTATAGACATGGATATCTGACAGTGATTAAAATCACTATCATAAAAAATGCTTCGGTACAAATCTGTAGAGTGTTTAATTCTAAGAAATTGGTGGTTAATTACAAAAGCAACAAAAACTCCCATTTCCTTAATTGTATCCTCATTAGTGGTTTTTGATTTAAAAATATAATATATGAATAAATACTAATTATAGTAGTTAAATTTAGTATGAAATTAATTATCAATAATTTAATATTGTAATTTATACGGAGAAATTATAAAAATAATAAAGTAGTTGAATATTTCTTTACTTTTAATGAGTATAAAAATTTAAAGGGCTTAATGCAATACTTTAAAAAAAAAAATTGTGTTACTTATGAATAAATACACTGGACTACTAGGAACTTTCATCAGAAGCATAAATACACTTTTATTTTTCAATTTTTCACACTGCTTTCAAATCTGTAATTAGACTTTTTTATTATTTTTAAGTCTTGATATTATTACTAATTAGTAAAAAATGAGTATTTACATGTAAAAAAATTATTAAAACAAAAAAAAATTTGTTTTCAAATCATTACTGATTTTTATTTTTAATATGTTAATTAATTATAAATTATAAATATAATTATAATTATATGTTAATTATAAAAATAATCAATGCAAAATATCATTTTTAACTAATTTTTTGGTCCTTCATAGTATATTTTTGAAAATTTATGATAAAAAAAGTTGTATTTGTTACCTAAAATTGCAAGTTTGAAATTGACATCATTAAATAGAACATTTTATGAGAATTAAAAAAATGTTATTGTTAAGATTAATATGCAATGGGAAATTTTATTATTACTATTTACAGTAAATTTTTTAGAAAAGCTCAATAATTTTTTTGCATATTTATCATAAATATGGTCAAATTAAAATTTATTGAAGTTATTGAATTTTAATGAGATTAAAATCAAATGAGCTGAACATTTCTTTCTAATTAAATAATTAAGAAAAAAATGTAAAAATTTCACTTGCACTAGCAGATTTGAACCACGTACTCCAAGCGCATAAGACACAAGTGTTACCGAATAGGCAACCATATGTTGCATTCGTTGACCGAAAAAATGGTAATTTAAGCTAATTCAAATTTTAAAGTTATTTTTTTTTTTACTTAAAAGAAGCAAAGAAATTTAAAGAAATTGAACTTTCTATGCTATGTTAATTAGATATATATAATATTTATGAAAATCAGCATAGTCTCCTCGTAAGGTATTTTAAAATAAAAAACAAAACTTAGAATTTTAACACAATAATAGCATATTTTTGAATACAGCAGTTATTTTCACCACAAAGAGAAACTTAAGTTCAATTTTTTTTTTCATAATAAAGTATATTACATAAGCTTTAATTTAAGATATATATAAAAGTGTCAGTATTTCCAGAACATTTTCAAAAATTAAGTTGAAAAAGTTAATTTTTTTGGAAAAGTTGCCATTTTGAACAGGGCAGGTTTACAAAAATATATCAAATGATAGGTTTGTTGAAATGATTTGTTCATTTTTAAAAAGTTATAGCAGTTTAAAAAAAAAACAACAGACATAATAAAATGAATACTGTCGTACATCAGTAGTATCCCGACAAAGACAAAAAAAGTCATACACATATTAATTAATACTTTTTTAAGTTCATCGTTTTTAGCTCTTCTCGAGTCCTCCAGTTGGATACACTGGTCAGCCCCAATCCCTCCAATTAGTGAACTACTAAAGAGGTAGAGTTTAGATCCGTCTAAACTAGACGGTCTAGCTCAAAAGTAGCAGACTGAAGGGTGGCTCCTTGTCAGCCACCAGCACAGTTACCTTTTCACTATACCTACTAAAGAATGGTTAAGCCCAAAAACTAGCCAGCACACACACTAATTGTTATGATCAACTAAAGGACCAGTAGTCCAACCTCGACTCTTGCTGCACACATACAATTTGTAATAGCATGATGGATATAAAGTATTTACTCTCAAGTAGATTTTTGAATAATTATTTTATTTATGAAACATAAAAACACAAAGTCAAAATGTAATATAAAAATGTAACACAAAATTAATCCTGACCAGTAGTTCAACGTTTTTTTGGCAAAATGTCAATCCCCCTATACTTTTAATGTTTCCCTTTATATATTTTTTATCCTACCATTATTAATATGCTCAAGAATTCAAAAATTGCTTACTACTGTTGTGAAACTTATATTATACTAAAATCGACGTTATTTAATACTTCCTCAGCTATTTACTACAATACCTTCTCAGCTTCGCATTGAAGCTAAAAAAGTTTACTACTAATTTAAAAAGGCAAAAAATAAAAAAAAAGTTATCACAAAATCTTTAGTGTCTTACCGATGGAGGTTTATCATCAATTCCAACACCTCTAACACCACCAGTACTCCAATCCATTAATCGTTTATGAGATGGTATAAGAAACAGTAAAAACAGACAAACACTCGGTAAGAATAAAACTTTATATATTTAGAAGTAAATCAATTATGAATTAAATGTTTTTCAGTAAATACACTTTTTTCATTTTAAAATACTTTTTACTACTNGCTTTTTTCATTTTAAAATACTTTTTACTACTAATAATAAGTAAGAGGTAATAAGAGAGAATAATGTATATAATATATAAATATACAGGGTATTCAGTAAATTAGGAAATAGGTCAATTGTTAAAAACA
>NW_026099575.1:12318061-12345452 GCF_025091365.1 Daktulosphaira vitifoliae | reverse complement strand
GCGTCGAAAGATTTAGTTATAAATTGAATATATATAGTTTTGGAGGTCTCTGCTTAATTTCCGGAGAGAGAACAAAGTATCTAAGTCGATGAGCTTGTAATATTAGTGGTGACGAAATTTGGGAAAAGTCGTAGTCGTACAAATAGTTAAATTCCCAATAAAATAGTTTATAACTAGCAATCTTACCACCGTTTCTCCTGTATAATAAATGAAAATTAATGTTGCTTTGATAAATTTTTCTTTAAGATATTATTACCAATAGCGTGTTAAATTTAATATTTTACATAAAAAATTGATTAAATGTGTAGAAAATAATAATAATATGAACAATTTCCTTGTACCCTCAGTGCTGTACGAGTAGTACTTACAAAACCACGAAAAAATTATAAATAAACAATGGATGATAATTTGTCATGTTAATTTTTTAATTAAAAAAATAACTTACCACGTTAGATTGTTGTTTGGTTGAGCTGTACTTGAACACTGAGCGTTATGGCTTAAATAATTATGACTTGAGGCTGGTGGATTGAGGTTTGTAGAATTTTTTACATTGGACATAACGGCTTGGCTAGGATAGGCGGTCGACGAACAACATGCCAGCGCAGTGCTTTCCCTGATGCATGAAGTCGAAATCCGTCTTGGCGCGGCATTGCCGTACGCGTCAAAATGACTCGGACCGGAACAAATAATGTTAGCACTACCACAACGCGGTAACGTGGCCGTGTGCGAATCGTATTGGAGTAGACACAAATTGTTGCTGTTCGGACCCTTGGGCGGCGAGGACCCTGTGGAGGAAGACATGTGACCGGTCTGGTGCTGTACCAGACCGGTCGGCGATAGGTCTCTTGGCGATCGAGCCCGGCTGTTGGCATATTGGTAGCCACAGCCGACACTCGCGATGCCGCTGCTGTACACCGAACCCGTACAGCAGCGGTTAGACGACCTCATGGTGGCTGTCGCATACGCCCTAGACAACGCGGCCGAAGACGGCTGCAACGCATCCACGATGGACGACGCCCTCGTATACGCAGACGTGTCTTTTCTAGTCCCGTACACGTCGTCACAACGGTCGTAGTGGCCGTCGTAACCATCGTCAGGAGAAACAATTGGAACAAAACGTTCAGTCGGTTGGTATCTAAAAAGATTTAACCAAATAATTTAATAGTTCCGTAGATTTATTTGTAAACTCACCTCGCATAAATGGATTCGTTACGTTTGGCGTAGCTATCGTGGTGACGTCCGGCGTAGTCGAACCGTTCGACCACCGGCGACGGCGGTGACATGAAACTTTCAGACGTGCTTTGCGACACTGGTAAGTAATTGCTGCGATTGGGCGGACCGTGACACGTGTACCTGTCGTCGGATGGCCCATACGACCTACCCGCTGAGGTGTGGTTGCTGTTACTACTGCCCGAATACCTTTCGGGGGACGGGGGTGGCACGTATCGGTCCAGCGCCAGGTCGTGAACACGGTAGTGGCCCTCGATGGTGCCATGGTACCGTTCTGACTGCGGTGGCGGTTCCAGCAATGCTGCCGTCGAACGGTACAACGTTCCTCCGCCACCGTTTTGGTTCCGATAGTCTCTGCGAATTTTACAGTAATCGGTTCCATCGTGACCCGGCGGTAAGGGTCTCATATTGCCGCCATTTGGATCATTGTCAAGACATCTGAAAATTAAATTTTAAAAAAAAGCTAATCAAAACGTTTTTAATATTTTTTTGAAAACTTATACGATAAATGTATACAGTGACGCAACCACGAGGGTTAGAAGATTGTAATCTCCCACTCAAAAAAAATGATTAGAAATGTTTGAAATTTTTAGATTGATACAGAGCTACACGAGTATTATTCCTACTCTATTGAACGTTGACAACAGGAAACATCATTTATTGATACGTTTAGTAAAAATAAAAAAATTATCTTATCACTTTCACTGGCAATAGATGGACGTTTTAACTTGAATTAATAATTTGTTTAAAAACCTCCATGCAAAGTCAGTAGCGGCCTTTAGTGCGGGTGTAATTCTAAAATACTGTTTATACGTCATTTTTTTATTTTATTCATTCGTTTTAGCCCAAGTTGTCAAGAACAAGTAATTTATTCCGAAGACACGAACCGTCGTAAACATTTTATTCCATAAAAATAAGAGTTTAATTGAGTACAGTTGGAGACATATTTTAATTATTTTGTAAATACATATAAATATAAAAAATAAATAAGTTTTTAACTAAATGGAATTATCTTGGTAATGAAAACAAAATAAAAGAATATTAAATTTGTGACACTAACCTTGAGCGACAAATTATAACGTATTGTATTCTATATATTGTGTACAATGAACGATATACACTTACTAAAATTATGTCGTTATTCTTTAGGTTTTTCTTAATTTTGTGTACTTATTTAGCTTAAAAAAATGTCAAATATTATGAGGTCTTTTAAACCGTAGTTATGAAAACTATTTGTATAACAAATTAACGAACTGAATATATAATACTTATGACTAACATATTTTAGTTTAAAATTTATTCTTTAAAAAAATTATTAAAAGTTCAGGAAAGCATTTTTAAAAATAAAATTAATGTTTATTTCATAATTTTCAAGAAATTAGTCATAATTACAGAGTAAATTACATTCTGCTACGTAATATGCAATGTAATGATATGATAAAATACTTCAATATTGTTAATCACAAAGTACACTATTATAATATTTTTGATTTTATTTGATAATATAAATTGTTTTATTATAACCTGAAATTAAATCATATTAAGCTATAAAAGCATTTTTATAAGATATTAGGTGTTACCAAAGTCTCATTAATTATTAGATATTAAATAATCAGTCAATTGTCAGAGATAATTGATCGACAAACGAACGATAAGAGAAGCTTTAAAATGTTATTCTATTGTTAAAAATAATTGATGAAATACACCATATTTATATGAAGATTTTAATAATATAACTTTTGTATTATCACGGTGTGAAAACCAAAAGGTTTTATCTTTCATGGGCATTGTAAATATGAAAGATCCTTTTGGTTTTCATGCCACGTTATAAGTAATTTTTCGTAAAAAGATTATCAGCATTTTAGTGGTTCACTGAAGTTTCAATAAATGTTAAATGCCATTGATGAATTCCATAAAACCCATAGTTATGTATTGATGACAGAAATAATTACAAGGCATCAATTGGCTACGGAATTCTATTTATAAAACTTTATGAACTAAAGAAAACCTTCTTTTGAAAATTAATTCACTGATTAATAGTCTTTTATGATCGATTAATAAGTAATGGTATTTCGAAAAGACTTTTTGCGCAATATTAAATTATTCCAATGAAAACCTGTATTTTAAATTTACAACTATACTTGTTAATACAAGTAAAATGGTATAAAAGCATTTAAAAAATTGTGAATTGAATTTTAAATAGGTACTTTAATAAACTTTACAAGAGATAGATTCATAAGAACACATCAAATAAAAGTGACTTATTTATCATTTCTTGATTTACTGATTAATTTATATGATAACAAAATAACTAAATTAGACGTCAATTTTTAATTAATGCTATTAATTAACAATTAATTAATTATTTAATAACTATAACATAAACATTTTATATGAGCTAAAATCATCATCTCCATGGTCTTTATCCCAACTATTTGAGGTTAGTTTTGTTTTATGATTTGACAGATTTTTTACACCGGCTGTCGACCTGACGTAATCTTAATACAGCTTAGAGAGCCAGTAAAAGGGTAAGGTGTGTGTCATTATTAAAATTTTCGTATGGTCACCCATCCAGAAACCATCAAATAGCGAAGTTGTACATTCTTAGTGTTGTAATCGACACTAAGACGGCGTCTGATTTATCTACCACGCCCTCTTATGTGAGCGAAAATAATAATAAAAATATAAGGCGAAAAATTTTATTTAAAAAAAGTATTGGGGGAGTGGCTAACTAATCCCGCCTCCTTAATATTCCTAAATAAAAAAAAACTAAGCTTCTTAGTTTCACTAGATCATCACTAAAAAAAAAAAAAATTAATATATCTAAAAGTGCAAACCTAAATTTTTTTGGTCTTGGCTAAACTAGACTTTTACATGTAAAGGTCTAGTTTCGTCTTTTCTTGTGGCTTAACGATTACAATATTGATAGAAACAAATGAATATCTAATAAGAATCGATGTAGAACTTTTTTTATATAGACAACACGCATTTTGTAGAGTTATTTGTCCTATCATAATGTCCAAGCCAAAATAAACTGCATTTACAGTAAAGTTTTATTCTATTATAAATTATATCATGAATAGTAAAATTGAACTTATATTTTAAATTATTCTCTCAGTCTCGACAGGATACCAATACTACGAGTAAAAAAAAAAAAAAAATCCACGGGCGGTCAAACTTTTAGAATAAACAATTTTCTGAACTTTTTAGTGGTTAATACACATGAATATAGTTCAATGTTACAAAGGTATAGGTTTTATTTGTAAAAATTATAGGGAAATAATATTTTCTCGTGTATACTAGTAAAGAACACCCAATCCTTAATTATTAAGTACTTTGAATACTTGAGTTAAGGGTTACACAAAGTTCTAGTGTTCTGTTTCACATTTATTATATTATAGAAACTCTACTTTGATTTTTTCTACCATTATTAAATTTCCCCTATCTAAAGAAAGTCTAGACACATAAAAGCTACAAAGTAAATGGAAAACTAAGTAAAGGAAAATATTTTTTCAGAAAACTGTATAAAGATCTATAAAAAGAAAAAAAATCATATAAGATACACTTTATAAACAAGTATTATAATTATAAATTAGAGACAGGTAGTCGTATTCATTTTTTTTCGTTTAACGTTTAAATATATTTTAATGTTATTTTATAATTGACTTTAACGCTAAACAAGGTTTTGTATATTACGTTTTTAATCTTAAAACATTACATTTTTTAACGTTAAAAGGGTTCGAAACATAAGCAGTTTTTTATATAGGTAAATGATTACTTTTTTCTTACTTGGAATTCTTTTAAACTAACAATTATAATCAATCGGTTTAAAATAAACTACTTGATTACTCTCAAAACAAAAAAAAATATTTATTTCTATAAATTACATATAATTCTTAATTTATCAATTGTACATTTTTAGAATCATCCCTTACAACTTTCAGGAGTGTCAACTTCATTTTTTTTTAATGGCAACATACATATTTAACTAGTTTATAAAATAGGAAACAATCTAATTAAGAAAATGACTAATAGATTACAACTTTTGGACCAGTATTTCAAAAGTTATTAAAAATTTAAAGTAATGACTGATGGTGAGGAGTATGAACTGCTATTTTTATCACTTGTTATTTCCTAGTCGTACTCTTCCTTTAGGTATAAAATGAGAGTAATCTAGTGGATTTGATAAACCGATCACTCTAAATAAAATTTAAATTTAAAATGATTTTATTTTTGTTATAATAAGAACTGTTTTACTTTATAAATAGCATTATGATTAAAAATATTTTACGTTTATTGATATTATATATTTTTAGTTTTTCGATCAAGTTATGAATAACGTTAGTTTTTTTTTTTTTTTTATTCTGTTGGAATAATGTTTTGCTACAACCTGAGAAACATGGATATATAGGTTATGGACATTTCAGATGCCCATTTGTAAAGTATTTTTTGCTAAAATTTGTACATAAATAATAATCTTTAAAATTAGATAATAAATAAACCCTTTATTTCATAACATTTTTTTATAGGTATTACGAGTTAACCCAACCCAACCTATTACGATAGAAGTTATAATTATATTTGAATTATTTTTGATCTATTTATAATTACAATTAGTGTTTACCACTATTTAAATCAAATATTTTTTTTAAATTAAAACTGATTAACTTAAGAATAATCTTTGAAATTCTGTTTTAATAAGAGTATTTATAAACAATTCATTGAATTGGTAAGTTAAAGTATTTTGCTCTTAATCCAAAATGATTTTTCAAGGTTTGAAGATAAATAATATATACTATTATAATATTGTACTGACATGGAATACAAATATTTGTACCGATTACCAAGGTAACGAGTTGTTAAATCAAGAAAGGCATATTTAACGAGTTCTAAATACACATTAAACGTATGTTTACATTGTTAAGAAATTCTTAAATATATTATGTAAAAGTATAAAAAGGTTTAATATTTATTTAAAATTATAAATTGTAATTTTTTCAAAATTATAATATAGTAAACTAATAATGATTAAGAGAAGTTTTTTTCTTTTATTAATATTCAGCTATAAATTGGATTTAGAGTTTACTTAGAGTGATAAACTTTAAATTATTGTATTTTTACAAAAATGAGTAGAATTTATATAGATTTAGTAAATCAAGATGAAAAGAATATCTACTTACTTATCTATAACTTTAAGTGGTTATTTTAATTATATTTATGATTAATTGAATCTAACCTTTTGTATTTTCGTCTTTGTATATTAATTATATTGACTCAAAGTATCCATAGTTAAGAAACTTCCTTTGTAAGAGCGATAAAAATATACGTATAGAGTGTTCAGTAAGTAAGAAAAATGGTTTCTTCTATTATTCTCATTTTTTGTAACAATTGATCTGTTTTAGAAATTTTTGAACCTCTGCATATACATATTAATTGTATAACTGGTTAATCTAAATATTTCTGTGTTAAAGTTCCAATTTTATTGTTATTTAATTTGAGGTTAAGCTTAACGTTACCTTTATCCGCTTAAATTATTTTTTATATTTTTAATTCAGAAATTTAATACTTTGTTTTTAACAGAGAAATATTAAAATACATCAAATAAGAATAAATTATTTTGGTGGTTGGTTATTTATAAAAAATCAATTTTTTAAGAAAGAAAATATTTTTGAATAATACACTATTAATAACTAAAAAAAAAACCAGCACAGGGAGGTCGTGGCATAGTGGTGACGTGGCATAGTTGGATCAAGTATAATGATATCTGACAGTGATTAAAATCACTATAAAAAAAAACGCTTCGATGCAAATCTTTAGATAGTGTTTAATTTTAAAAAATTGGTGGATTATTCCAAAAGCTATATGATCTGCTATTTCCTTATTAATATCCTGATTAATGTAAAGTATGTCGAATAAAAAAGAGATTTTTAAAAAATATTATTTCTCATAAAAAAATGTATTGATCCATACATTTTCCAAAAAGTTATAGCATTATTAATTTAAAAATATAAAAAAGAATTATTTTACAAAAATCGCATTTTTTTTATTAACTTTGATGTCTATTTTCACCGTGAAGACATAATAAAGTATATTACATTACCTTTAATTTAATATATATATAAAAGTGTCAGACCTTGGTTATTTTAGCTTCGATACGAAGCTAAAATAACTATAACTGTAAATAAAATAAAATTCACTATAACAACATTAATAATTTTAATATTTAGTTTTCTGTCTTATGGTCCGTGGTTACAGTTTATATTTGAAGTCGATATTTATTCATAATACTATAATTAAATAATCGTACGTTATATATTACATTTCATAGTTATATTTTGATAGCCGTGTAGAATAAAATGGAAACATAGTGGAAGATTTTTAGAATGTTTTTAAGACATGATTAAGTAATAAAATGTGTTATGTAAAACCAGCATAAGAGTATTTTAAAATTAATTTCCACTGATAGAAAACATATGCCTGGTATAATCAATTAATTCTCATAAAGGATAAAATTTTTAATTAATAATATATTTAGTTGCTGCATTTCTGGAGAAAATTTTGATTTATTCGTGATTAAAGTTATCTAACAATGTATCGCTTTCATTAGAATTTGCTGTGTAGATTGAAAATCATTGTATTCAATTATAATGGTTTTGTTTAGTTTTATAATAAAAGAAACTGTTTAATTTTACATTTTAACCGTCTTCAACTCTTGTATACTCATTGCGTGTCAAAAAATGAGGCGAATATCACATATTTTTATACTGCGAAGACAACAAATTGTAGCTAACATCTAGATAATATATTTTCTTATCTAGCCATCAAGACTTAACATAAAAAAAGTAAAACAGTTATTTATGTGTATTTTATTATTTATTAACTCAAATTTCTAATCTTTCTTGCGAGTTCATATATATTGCAGTTCTATTTTTCCTCTAAAGAAATAATAAATGATCCCATATTTGTATATTTATAAAAATGAAACACTTATGTGATGATACTGGTGTAAATTTCTATTCAACTGTCTGTTATAAGAGTACAATGTATATGACTGTCCCTTAACATCGTCACAATATTATATTTCACCTTTCCTAAATCTTGATAATTTGCAAATAGAGTAATCATTCCTCATATCCCCAGATAAAGTATATACATTTTATTTTGATGGATTATAAGTTAATAAAACATAGACTCAGTTTTATTAGAGCTACTAATTCATCAGAAAATTGTTTTCGAATATCTTTCACACTTTAAAATACAGCTTTTCCCCCTGTTATTTGTCCTTCAAATTGTATAATCTTAAGTTTTTAAATGGAAACATACATGTTTACCTTGCTTACAAATAAGAAAATGATATAACTATGAAAATAACCAATCGATAACAGCTTGTGAACTAAACTAATTGTTTTAAAAGATATTAGCATTTTTATATAATGGCGGGAGAAGTAGTGCGATTCATAAATGTCTTAAAATAAAAATATGAAGTGTTAATACTTTCAAAATACTGTATCAAAAGCTGTTATTAAATGCAACCATATTCTTAGTTTGTTTCTTATTTGTAACCTAGTGAAATGTTTATGTTTCTATTTAAAATGGTAAAGATGATAAAATTTAAAGGAGATAGGATTAAATTTTTTTGTGTTAATTTAAGTGTGTAGTATCCTAATATATTCTCAAAAGAAAAAAAATATATTTTATCTTATATTAATGAAAATATTGCGTGAGCCGATAATTCTGTTTCTAAATAATACTAAGTATATTATATCGAAGGTTTTAAATGTAAATATATTTACATATTAAATACAAAAATCTTATCAACGTGATCTTTCAAATTTGTGTTCACAGGGAAAATATAAAAACAAAATTTAATAATTTTAAAAATAATATAAAACAATATTAAATTTTGAATGTATATTGATTAAAATTGATATTTCAAATATTTGAAACTAACCTTGTTTTTTTCAGCTGATATTCTCCATGTGAAAATGAAATGATGTTATTGCCGGAGGTATTTGGGTACACAGTGCCAGCTCTACTAAGGTCAAATCAAGTTTTTGTTATTCGATTTAATTGAAAATATTCAACCTGAAAATAAAATAAAATAAATTTAAAACAAAATCTCTTTTTAATCAAAAATGTATTTATTTTTTGGAATAATTACATTTGTATATTACAGTATACAATTGACTGTTTCGAGTATATTAGAGTTTTTCTCATTAAGAAACGGCCTATGTTCTAAGAGCAAGAGCGAATGAAAATAAGAAACGAAATAACGATGCATCAAATTCATGTCACTTTCCAAAATTGCAAGAAAAAAAGTCAGACTAGACTCCATTGATTGAAATTCTATAGACTAACAATTTGCTTAGTAAATTTTGGATAATAGGTCAGCACCTATGTATTGTAATGGATTTCTCAATTGTAACTGATATAATACTATCTTCGTTTTCCAAATACTCTGTTTTTTGATTATTTTATTTTTTGCCGAATCAAAGTAATTTTAAAAATAAAATGATTTATTTGAAATTGTATAATGTTATATTTACTCAATAAACACGAAAAAAATCGTGTAGATTAATTGTTTTTTCACAATTAATGAACTATAAATCAACTAATTAGTGTCGAAGAAGGGAAAGTGAGGTAAAATCATTAAAACTTATTTTTATTGTTATCGATTACAAACAATGGTATTGAATGTGCAATTAAAATAAACAAATAATAATCACGCAACACGATATTAAATTAGGTCACCATTGTAGAGTAATTGTATGGCCACCCTTAACCCACTACCTAAAAAATATTAATATTTTAACGAATTCATTATAGTTTTGACTTGTTTAACGATGATATTTTAATTTCGCATCGTTTGTATGAAAGCTAAATATTAATATGCATAGTCTTAAGGGCAGTTCTACGTATTCGCAAACGATTTAAGTAACGAATTTACATTTCTGGTTATCTTGTTTTTAATTATTTTTTTAAATTTGTTTTACCAACATTTTCTCTTGGAAATATTTTCTAAGAAAAGTTATTGAAAGGAAGAGTAAAAATAAAATTCAGAGTTTCATCTTTATCAAGTTTATTGTTATANTTATATATATATATATATATATATTGTCAAAGATTTACTTGTATTCGAAATTATAAAGAGTATTACGCATTCTCTCTCAAATAAAATGAGAAATTGAAAATTTCATTTCAATTTAATTTTCCTTATAACTTGAATATATTTATAGAATTTTTGTAGAAGTTAATGAACATTATTTCAAAATATCTTTGTCATGAGTCATTAATTTTGAGCATAGATTATACCCTTCACCAACATTCATTATAAAATATATTTTATCTAAATAGAATTGTTCACTATTCAAGTTAAAATGGAAATGATAAACTTATTTGTTCAACATAAACTTGTAAAAGTTTTTCTAAACGTGCAGTATGTGTAAAGTCATTTGTCCTTAAAGCCAAATACTTGACACAAAATTTGACGATTAATAATCAGAGCTATTTCAGAGTTAGGTAAGTGTTTTATGTAATGTGCTATTAGATTTAAGTAGAGGTTTATCACCATATGAACGAATCTGACATTCGTAAGAGACGTTTTTGTAGGGCAAAGCACATTGAGCGCTATGAAATAATGGAGCTTCGCTTCGGGTAAAGAATAACGTTGTTTGCTTAGTGTGCGCTGTTTCGGTGGGAGCTTTCTGTTCGTATATTGTGCGGCTGTCTGATCAACTGTGGTGTAGGCGTTTACCAGCCGGTCGATTTTTTTCATTTCTCAACTACGTCCAGCGCACATTGCTGAGGATTTTATGTCGTCGACAAGGCACAAGAGATTGGGCTACCGTTAGTGTACAATGAATTACTTTACTCCCTCGGTTTTTTTTATAGCTTTATAAAGAGGTCAGGCCTCAGTGATCTTGTTTATCTTACCATACTTCACATTCTTGATGTACACTGTAGCTATTTCCATGTAAAAATATTGACTGTTTACTCACAGTACATAATATTTAAATATTTATAGTAAGTAAAGAGAATATGAGCATTTTATATGCTTTTACGGATTACTTCTTGAGAAGTTATAATAATAATAATAGTGTCTATACTAGTTAGTATGCATCTCTTATTTTGAAATCTTATACAGTTATAAAGTAAATTGGTCAAATCTAATGAATTTTATTTATTTAAATACAAAAAAGTTTCAATGAAAAAAGTTTTTATGGACATGTATTCAAGAAAACTTTCGTTATATGATATTTATTTTATCGCGGACAACGTGAAAAATTACAATTCTTTACAATCCAATGAAAATATCTTAATAAAACTTTTTAAAGACTATGTTTTTTGGAAATCAGTAATACGCGCGGCATACAATTTATACATGAATAGTAAAAATGATCTTTTCGGTTATTAAATAGGTATTTTACTCAATACATAATGCTATGACCCTTCTAGTTGTTTAAGAAAAGTTGAATACCACTTTTGCGTTGCAAAATTGTTGTTAAAAAAAGCTAATTACAACAGTTTCCATTTAGTTACGTAGTCAAAAAATTTGTTTTTTTTTTTGTTTGTTAATAGTAGTATAAAAGTTAAGCAATATTTCAGCTCTTTTATTAGTTTAAAATAAATACTACGAATAACATTTTTTATGCATATCCATATAAAGAAAAATAAATATATTGATTTGGTAATTTTTAAAAAAGTTGTGGCAATTTTAAGTAAAAAAACCCAGCACAATGAGGTCAAAATATATCCGACATTTTTTTTTCCATAATAGAGTATATTACATTATCTTTAATTTAAGATATATATATATAAGTGTCAGACTTTCCGGAACAATTTCAAAAGTTAAGTCGAAAAAGTTCATTTTTTGTGAAAAAGTTGTCATTTTAAATCCCCCCCTGTGGGAAGGTAAAGTGTCAGATTTATAGAAAAAATATATTAAATAATATGTAAAAAAATCATGAATCTATAAAAAAAAATTATATTGATTTAGTCATCTTTAAAAAAGTTATGGCAGTTTTAAGTAAAAAAAAATTTTAAAAATATCGAAAATTAGTGATTTGTAATTTTTTTGGAGATACTCTCATCTGAAATTTTTTCAATTTTTGAGGGTAATGTCTTCGACTAGATACGATTTTTGATCTTTTGACTTAACGTTGAAAGAAATAGGTTCGCATCGAAGTTAAAAGTGTGATATTAATAATACGTTTAAAATGAGTATTTATTTTTTATTGATTTGCATTTTTTTAATATTAAAATAAATTTATTTGTTTTTTTTTTACCGATTGGATTACCCTGAGATAATAATATTATCCAAATATCATCTTGATACTATGGTCATAACTTGAACATTTTATTGGAATAACTAAAATAATATTTTCTATTTCATAAATTTTTATAAAAATACTGACGGGAAGCGTCTCTACCAATGTGCTATATAGTCTCCCTTTTCCCCCCAAATAGTAATTGATTTTTAGGGTTACTAATGTTTCTATACTCTATTAAAACTAATCTGATGCTATATACTATAATAGTGTATAAATTTCAAGCATATTATCGTTGTAGAGATAGCTGATCATAAGAACCATTATAAAATTTAACTTTTTTTATCTTATAATGCATTATTTTTTGTATAAAATTAAGTATTACACAATAATAACGCTCAATTTTTTAAAAAAGTGATTTTCAAATTGATTATACAATGATAATAAAAACTAATCTACGACTAAACTTTAAGACATTACATGTGATTTTTGTTCAAAAAGTTTTTGACAATATGATAACTATAAAATTATTTGAATTGTATAATTTAGTAATATATAAATCAATTTTGCCGTTCAACAATATGTGAGATTTTAAAATGATTTCAATTAAAGAAAAGTCATAATAAAAACTTTGTTTAATTATGTTTATCATAAAAAACATCTGCAGATAAAATTTAAATTATATACACATTAATGAGTGTATTAATATTAAATAATAATAAATTAAGTATTAAATTAGATTTAAATATTTCAACATTCATGTGTTATACATTATTTAAAATTAAGATATAATATATTTTTATTTCTTTAATTATAATGAAAGGTAATATTTAATCATAATATCGGTGAGATAGTGTCTGAGGGAGATTACTTTAGTTTGTACTGAATTCATTAAATGTATAATACCCATGGGCTATTTAAAACTATTTTATGGATAATAATGAGTTATCTTCAAAGTTCACTGAATTAGCTTACTAATAACAACCGTTAACGATGATTTAATTGAGATCCTTATTTAAGGATATTAATAAATTAAATTTAGTACAAAAATGTAATAAGTAATTATTATAAATTGTTATGAAAATATTTATACGGACACAATTTCTTTGTTTGTATATTTTATAAGTTAATCAAATATTTGTTTATTTATATGTATAAATATATTCAGTTATTTTATTATTACTGAATACAATTATTAATTTATCGGATATAATATCTATAAAGTGATCCAAGAAAAGTATCTACTCAAAAATTTTATCGATCAATGTTTAAATCAATAACTCCAAAGAATCAATAATGTATTTTCTAGGCGCGTATTTAAAATTATTATTTTTTAAATAAATATTATAGGAAATTTTTTCATAATTTTTTTGGAAGTAATATTTTTGGTCAAATATTTGGTTGTCGAATGAGTTTTAGGGGAGCTCTTTTTCTTCGACCATCCATCAATACAACCTTGAACAGTGCTTTTCGAAGAAAAAATAAAATAATGATAAGATCTCTCTTTTTAAATAATTATAACTTAAACAAAAATTCAATTAAGCGCGTACGAATATCATTTACTTGAATTATTCACAATTTTTATGAATTCGTTTTTTTCAAGTGCAATTACATATTAATAAATATGTATTAAATACAAATTAAAAATATGTTACAAAGTAACATATTTTTTTAATATGTTAACAACGTAGAACATACTAAAATGCAGAAGCAAAGTTAGCATGAATTATAAGGGTCTAAAATTTAAATTAAAATAATGTAATTTTCTATAGAACTAATTTTCGACAAAGAGAGATCCACCCCTATTAAAATATGTTTGATAAAGTGTGTATTAGATTATAAATTTGTTTTGTATTGTTCATGTATATAAAATTGTATGTATGATAAATAAAAGTAGATAGCTTAAACTTTTATAAGCATTGATAAGTTATACTCGTACTGATTTTGACGTAGTCATTCGTATAATCAGTTTTCATTAAAATAGGGATTAATTGAACAAATCAATATATACGGTGTATTGAATAAATATCGGATTTGGCTTTACAGATTTTTAGTTGCAACATAATTAAATGAAATAAAACCAAAAACTTCAATGCGTCTGTATAGTATTACTATAATCTAATTTTAGTAATTACCGTGTAACGGAACACAACACGTGGATAACTTCAACAGAAAGCGCAAAAAAATTTAAGTTGTTTTTTCAATATTTAGTTCAATAAACGAGTATTAAAATCCCTATAAAATCTCAGTAAAATTGATTAGTAGTCTTTTCTGTGCCACACTAGATGGATTTTTAAACATTTGGTCCTGACGGGTGAAAGCGAAACAAGATATAGTTATTGCATGTTCAGGAACAGGCGGCATTTGATTGATTATTATTTAATACCTACAGAACAAAATGGATGCTATAAACATACACACACCTCAAAAGAATCACTATTAAATTTCCGAGTTAATAGTGCTGATAATATTTATGGCAACGAAACGTTCAATTTTATTAAAAAATGGATTATTCTACGATTATAGCAATTAGGCAAGTTCATAGCTTAGTCGGTAACGCATTGTGTTTCGGTGCATAAGTACAGCGTTCGATACCGTTGCGCTGGGTCTACATGGCCTACATGGTTTTATCGCCCTCTCTAACACAAGCGCATCTTTTCATAGAAGATATTAAAAATAGTAATAAAGAAAATATTAACACGAATAATTTTTTTTTCCATTGTACTTCTTAGATAATCGTTTAAAACTATAATTTAATTAAACTTGTTGTTTAAAATTAAAAAATTGTATTTAAAATATCAATTTAAAACCAAAAAAAATATTAAACTTATAAATTACAAAAAACCATCATCAACGCTAACAGAAACTGACAATATGTGTTCAGATTCTGAATGATAGTAACATTATTTCCAAAATACGTATACACAGTTTGTTTTTTTGTTTTAAATTAATATTTTAAATATATTTTTTAATTTTAAATAATATTAGCTATGACTGATCAATTCTTATTATTTAAACTTCTTGTTTATTAAAAATATATTTTTTATAAGAATTTTAATTTGCGTTTCTTTAAAATTTAATTTTATCTTTCTTCATTAAGGTATATTAATGTCATATGCCATAAGAATAATAATTGTAGTGTTACGTATCTACTGTGTTAAAAAAATAAAAAATAATATAATAAATAAGCCTCGTTTATAAATAAAACAAAGCAAAAAAAAAAAAAAGTAAACAATAATAAAAATATGATAGCGTGTTTCCCTAGGACGCAAAAGATATGAGTAGAAGTTAAAATTAGCCAATGTAAAAGTATTTTTCAAAACACGCAATTAAATTTTTTCTTCGCATATTTATTACTGCCTCGCGGGCTATTCATAATATTTTTGTTTTTTATAACGGCAAATGAGAAATTTGGTTAATTGCTGTTTACCCAGAAGGAGGGCTAAAACATTAAATAAAAAATTCTCTCTAAATATTTAGGTACATTATACATATACTAAGTATACTCAAACAAGTTTTTAAGAATTTATACCATAATTAGTGACAGATTTAAGGTATAAACCTAGAGCGAAAATTATTAACACATTTAATAAATTGTTTTTACTATTAAATTTTTAATCTTAAAACACTATATGAGAGGCATACATCTTTTTTAGGTGTTAATCTAAACTTAAACCATATAGTTGGAACGTGAAAGGGATTCTACTAGTTAATATTTTACAATATTAGTCTGTAATTTTTCAATTAATTATACTTTTACTAAAGAAATAATATTTTTATTAGGGAAAACAGTTTTCATATAATTTTATAATCTGAAGGGTGGCTTTGGGAGAATTTTTTATCCATTAGCATTATCTCGTGACCAAGTGTAATATTTATCGATAAAAAATAAAATGAAGAATTCTTGATACAAAGAGTTATTCAAAAAATAGTATTTATTAAAATAATATTGTTAAAATTAATTAGAAAAATTTTCATTTATATTAAAATACAAGGAAAAATTAAATTGCCATAAAAAAAAAATTTGTCGTAATATATTTTAAGATAATTATATAAATAATTCTTTTTTTGGTTCAATGAACAATTCATTTTTAAGACTTCACTGTACATTTATTAACCTTTCCTTCCAGTTCAACAGCCAGTAAAAAATTATTGTTTTATAAATGTATCAGGAATAATAGATTCGTTCATAATACTCGTTCACTTGTAGTGTACATTTAAAAATAGAATACATTTTTGTTTGAATTTATTATATACTATAATAATGTATGTCATTAATTAATTATATGAATTTTAAGATAAAATAAATAATACTAATAGTAGTGGTTGCATAATCATAGATAAATTACAGTTTTAAAAAAGGGATAGGAAAGGTCAAGTTTGTACTTTTCATACATACCAAAAGTATAATGTAATTCAATTATATGAATGTAAGACAATTTCTGTATAACAATACGTCATTTTTTACATAAACAAAAATATTTTATACAAATATCTAAATGTATAATCATAATAAAATAATTCAATGAAGGGAAGTAGAGTTAAAATTTTAGCTACAAGTTTTTTTGAAGTTTTTAAGGAGTAATGATGAAATCTAAATAATTATATGTTTCGGGTAAGTTACATATCAAGTAGTTTAATGTCAGAATCTTTTTTGGAATCATCTAAATGTATTTATGTAATAAGTTGTTTTTATAAATTATTTTGGAGTTTGTCAATCTGAACGTCCTTTGGAAGTAACAAACCCGAAAATACGTAATTTTATCAGGTATTTATTATTTGATGTATCAAATAGAAGTTACACATGTGTTACTTTCGGCCACTAAAAAAAAATGTATTTTGAAAATAAAAGGTTAGCCAATTTATTGTTAGCACATGAGATGTATAATTTCTATACACATATAGATCGGAACAGACTAACTGACAACTCTTACAACTTTTTATTCAATAATAATTTATTCAACTGCATTTTTTTTTTTTAACAATTTTTGCATTGTTAAACTACGTTAAATGCATTTTTTTATTGCTTATTTTTAATCATACAAAAAATAATTGTTTTTTAAAGCTTTTCTTACAATTAATTTTGATGGGTCAATAACAATTTTAGAATAAAAGTAATTATTCGGTTAAAAATATTTTAATACTTACAGTGAGTATGTAACGCGCATTATAACTACATACCAGTCGAGCTGTACTGTAATAATACTTGTAATATTATATATTAAATAATATATATTAATAAATTCATATCCAAAAGTTGTTATCGACCCATCAAATTTTTTTGTATACCTCAAAATTTCTTAATACTAGATTTAACCTAGAAAAAGTGATTTACTATTTATATTTTGATTAAATGATCATAAATTATAATTAAGTTAGATATCCAAATCTACTAAATGCAACGTAAATACGCAACCAAATCACACTTATTCTAAAAAAATCAAAAGAATTTTACAATATAACGTTATCTCAATTGTAACATTTTAGTCTCATACAAATAATATACAAAGAAAATCAAGTTGCCTTCGTAAATATAACACGACATTATTCGATAGCTATTTTTTCAATTTATCGCAGTTTCCATGGCAATATTTTTCAATTGACTAGATTCTGGTATTATATTTTTCAACATTATATTGTTATTTTTTATAATTTTAACATTCATTTGTACACAATCAAAATTTTTAAGATTCAGAAAAATATTTGATTAAGATAATATTATTTTACGAATTGAATAGACCATATCCATTCATTTTTAATAATTATGAATCTCGCTTTTATAAAGCGAATTACGTCATAATGGTATAAAAATATCAAATAAAAATTGTTTTGATTATAATCGAGTATAAATTAATATTAATTAAGATAAACGTTATATTATTCGACGTTTATAATAACATACAACGTTATATTGCAAATAAGAATGAAGTAATAAGAGCAAGTGTATCGAAGTCTAACCCAACTGGAGCCTCTCCATATGTAGCTAAATTGCCTACTTAAAACGCCGTTTGAAAATTATACTAGTAANACTTATAAATTACAAAAAACCATCATCAACGCTAACAGAAACTGACAATATGTGTTCAGATTCTGAATGATAGTAACATTATTTCCAAAATACGTATACACAGTTTGTTTTTTTGTTTTAAATTAATATTTTAAATATATTTTTTAATTTTAAATAATATTAGCTACAACTGATCAATTCTTATTATTTAAACTTCTTGTTTATTAAAAATATATTTTTTATAAGAATTTTAATTTGCGTTTCTTTAAAATTTAATTTTATCTTTCTTCATTAAGGTATATTAATGTCAGGTGCCATAAGAATAATAATTGTAGTGTTACGTATCTACTGTGTTAAAAAAATAAAAAATAATATAATAAATAAGCCTCGTTTATAAATAAAACAAAGCAAAAAAAAAAAAAAGTAAACAATAATAAAAATATGATAGCGTGTTTCCCTAGAACGCAAAAGATATGAGTAGAAGTTAAAATTAGCCAATGTAAAAGTATTTTTCAAAACACGCAATTAAATTTTTTCTTCGCATATTTATTACTGCCTCGCGGGCTATTCATAATATTTTTGTTTTTTATAACGGCAAATGAGAAATTTGGTTAATTGCTGTTTACCCAGAAGGAGGGCTAAAACATTAAATAAAAAATTCTCTCTAAATATTTAGGTACATTATACATATACTAAGTATACTCAAACAAGTTTTTAAGAATTTATACCATAATTAGTGACAGATTTAAGGTATAAACCTAGAGCGAAAATTATTAACACATTTAATAAATTGTTTTTACTATTAAATTTTTAATCTTAAAACACTATATGAAAGGCATACATCTTTTTTACGTGTTAATCTAAACTTAAACCATATAGTTGGAACGTAAAAAGGATTCTACTAGTTAATATTTTACAATATTAGTCTGTAATTTTTCAATTAATTAAACTTTTACTAAAGAAATAATATTTTTATTAGGGAAAACAGTTTTCATATAATTTTATATTCTGAAGGGTGGCTCTGGGAGAATTTTTTATCCATTAGCATTATCTCGTGATCAAGTGTAATATTTATCGATAAAAAATAAAATGAAGAATTCTTGATACAAAGAGTTATTCAAATAAAAGTATTTATTAAAATAATATTGTTAAAATTAATTAGAAAAATTTTCATTNATTCAAATAAAAGTATTTATTAAAATAATATTGTTAAAATTAATTAGAAAAATTTTCATTTATATTAAAATACAAGGAAAAAATAAATTGCCATAAAAAAAAAATCTTTCGTAATATATTTTAAGATAATTATATAAATAATTCTTTTTTTGGTTCAATGAACAATTCATTTTTAAGACTTCACTGTACATTTATTAACCTTTCCTTCCAGTTCAACAGACAGTAAAAAATTATTGTTTTATAAATGTATTAGGAATAATAGATTCGTTCATAATACTCGTTCACTTGTAGTGTACATTTAAAAATAGAATACATTTTTGTTTGAATTTATTATATACTATAATAATGTATGTAATTAATTAATTATATGAATTTTAAGATAAAATAAATAATACTAATTGTAGTGGTTGCTTAATCATAGATAAATTACAGTTTTAAAAAAGGGATAGGAAAGGTCAAGTTTGTATTTTTCATACATACCAAAAGTGTAATGTAGTTAAATTATATGAATGTAAGAGAATTTCTGTATAACAATACGTCATTTTTTACATAAACAAAAATATTTTATACAAATATCTAAATGTATAATCATAATAAAATAATTCAATGAAGGGAAGTAGAGTTAAAATTTTAGCTACAAGTTTTCTTGAAATTTTTAAAGAGTAATGATGAAATCTAAATAATTATATGTTTCGGGTAAGTTACATATCAAGTAGTTTAATCTCAGAATCTTTTTTGGAATCATCTAAATGTATTTATGTAATAAATTGTTTTTATAAATTATTTTGGAGTTTGTCAATCTGAACGTCCTTTGTAAGTAATAAACCCGAAAATACGTAATTTTATCAAGTATTTATTATTTGATGTATCAAATAGAAGTTACACATGTGTTACTTTCGGCCACTAAAAAAAATGTATTTTGAAAATAAAAGGTTAGCCAATTTATTGGTAGCACATGAGATGTATAATTTCTATACACATATAAATCGGAACAGACTAACTGACAACTCTTACAACTTTTTATTAAATAATAATTTAACTGCATTTTTTTTTTTTAACAATTTTTGCATTGTTAAACTACGTTAAGTACATTTTTTTATTGCTTATTTTTAATCATACAAAAAATAATTTTTTTTTAATTATAAAATATTTGTTTTTTAAAGCTTTTCTTACAATTAATTTTGATGGGTCAATAACAATTTTAGAATAAAAGTAATTATTCGGTTAAAAATATTTTAATACTTACAGTGAGTATGTAACGCGCCTTACAACTACATACCAGTCAAGCTGTACTGTAATAATACTTGTAATATTATATATTAAATAATATATATTAATAAATTCATATCCAAAAGTTGTTATCGACCCATCAAATTTTTTTGTATACCTCATAGGTAGATATCAGTAATAATTTAGTAGTTTAAAGTTAATCATTAAATTTCTTAATACTAGATTTAACCTAGAAAAAGTGATTTACTATTCATATTTTGATAAAATAATCATAAATTATAATTAAGTTAGATATCTAACTAAATGCAACGTAAAAACGCAACCAAATCACACTTATTCTAAAAAAAACAAAAGAATTTTACGACATAACGTTATTTCAATTGTAACATTTTAGTCTCATACAAATAATATACAAAGAAAATCGAGTTGCCTTCGTAAATATAACGCGACATTATTCAATAGCTATTTTTACAATTTATCGCAGTTTCCATGGCAATATTTTTCAATTGACTAGATTCTAGTATTATATTTTCCAACATTATATTATTATTTTTTATAATTTTAACATGCATTTTGTACACAATCAAAATGATTAAAATTCAGAAAAATATTTTATTAAGATAATATTATTTTACGAATTGAATAGACCATATCATTTCTTCCATTCATTTTTAATAATTATGAATCTCGTTTTTATAAAGCGAATTACGTCATAATAGTATAAAAATATCAAATAAAAAAATGAAATCATGGTAAATGGCGTTATTTTGATTATAATCGAGTATAAATTAATATAAACGTTATATTATTCGACGTTTATAATAACATACAACGTAATATTGCAAATAAGAATGAAGTAATAAGAGCAAGTCTATCGAAGTATAACCCAACTGAAGCCTCTCATAAGTAGCTAAATTGCCTACTTAAAACGCCGTTTGATAATTATACTAGTAAAATATTAACATTAATTTTAGTTTTGGGTCTAATTTAAATAAACTGTTTGTATAATGTTTGTAATTCTTAAATAATATCGTCGTTTATAAACATTTATCATAGATATGATAAGAACTACGCGAAGATATACGAGTGCAAATTTAAATTCAGACTTATTCTTCTTCGATTTTCAAAAGAGAAAAGGCCCATTACCGCAACACACCTATCTCTATCACGTACCAATGTTATTCCATTTCGTATTCAAATCTCTGCTAAATTATTTTTACTTTGTCTATTTACCTTTGTTTTATTCTGCCTTTTTACCGCTTTGAAATTGAAAAACTACTTTGATTAACTATTAAATAAATTTTGTCAATTAGTTATTTCTCTAAAAAATAATACATTTTTCGAGTAATTGATAAAGGTTTTGTGCTAACTGTCATTATAAAGTTTATATTGTTTTTAAATGTTTTGTTGAATTGGTAATTAAATAGCCACTTTATATTTAAGTGCTTTATCCAATTAAACTATATTGTATGCATTCGCCGTAATGGGATAAGCCAAAACGTTTATAATGTTATAAACAGAAATTAAATTGTTGCCTATCGAAAGACATTCTACTAAATTTGGTGTTACGCATGCGTGACCTCAAAAAAAAAAAAAAAATACATTACAAAAAGGAAAATTAGGTTCTAATTTATCGAAAATCTTAACAATAATTAGAATGCCGGTCATGTATTTTATTCTAATTGAATTGAATTTAATGTTCAACAATTTGATAATGAGTTGATCCAATTTTTTTTTTAACACCAAACAAATATTTTACTGTGGTAAGTTCTTTTTGCCATTATCAGCTTTCGAATGCACACTAGGTTTATAATTTAAAACTTCTCCAATGGGGTAAATTAATACGGATGCCCTTTACAACCCGATAAACGCTACTGAAAATTCGAGGGGGTCACGGGATATTGTAGGCGGCATTGAAATTTGTTGTACTTACTCGGATTCAATGGCGAATGTCGGCAACGGAGGTAAACCGAGTCGCAGTCGATACACTGTAGTTACTTGACGAATTGAAGCGATGACGGCAGCCGTTTTTGCCCACAACGATCACAGTCTGAAATCCGCCCGTAGCCATCGTCGCGCTGACAGGCATATCACGGGCGACACACACACACACACCCGCCGTCGGCGATACCGTAAAATGGAAATTATCAGATACACTGCAGTCGAGAAATGTATAAAAATGTTACTGTCGACGTGACACCGGTGGTTTATACAGTTAAAAAAGCACGATTGTTTTAGTGTACGCTGTACAGGGCTTCGCCGTCACCGCCCGCACAGGGTTGTTCAACGAACAGCTTTCGGTCCGTCGCGCTCGTCATTACACCAAACAATGTTCGGTCGAAACACACTAGGCCGGGGCGCCGGCGCTACCGTGTCCACCCACCCCGTCCCGTTTCTTTGAAAATCAATAGCAAATATACTTACCACCACTCCGCAACAATATCCCGCCCCGTACACAGAGCCTCTCTCGTATCCCGCGGTATGATTACCATTATTATTATATTCCGTATATATATATATATATATATATACACATACGTGTAAATGTTGGCCACAATAGTCTGTTGACAACTACCGACACTGATACCAGGAATTTTTATTTGTCAGCATCGATAACAGAATAACGCCAACGACCATTGGAGATAATACCTTCATTTAAATTCCAAAATGTGCTTAATATACCCGAGGAAAGTATTGTACCAACATTTAAGTCAGTTGGGAACCACCGCACACGGTCACAGATAATACGTTGTAACCATTAACATACAATAGCGCATTGACTCATGAAAATCGGCAAGACCGACTGTTTAGTCTCTAGAGACATTTAATAGTTGAATCGATTATTATTAGTGCATCATGTTCTACAAAACTAGGAGTACATTATTTCTCTATTGGTATTGAGATCAGATTAAAACAGTTCATAATCTAGTTATAAAGTTTAAAGTTTAAACTCATGAATATTGGTGCAATATTTTGTTAACTTGTTTTTTTTTTTAAATAACTCAAATTAATTGTTTTTAATATAAAATAAGTGTCCCGAAACCTAAAAAGATTTCATTCAAAGCGTATAAAAAATTGAACAAAGATTCGTCAAAATATTGATATAATTTTGACTTTAAGATATAATTAACTAATACAATACGACCGATAGAGGAGAATAGTCTTTCTTTGGCTACGCCACTCACAATATCTTATTTTCATACTCATTTTTAAACAATATCTGTTAGTAAAATGTTTAAACTTGATCCAAGTTTAACTTGAAATTTAATTTAAAATAAATTAAATTTTGAAGATACTTAAATATTAAAAACATCGACAGTTGAAATAATATCAAAATATAAGAAAGCTAATTTTTAATTTTAAAGATGAATGCATGGTACCAGTTGGGTTGGCTGACTTACCTATTTTTATAAAATTCCTCAATTTCCATTACAGTATTAAAGCGTACAAAATATTCTAATATTTACAAAATGTATTGATATCTCATAACGCATAAGCAGTCAACAATAATAGATAGTTCATTATCACTAAATCCAGGGAACTAGATTTTTTCTTCTAATGATACTTATAGATTTTAATAAATTTTACATAATTGAACAACGTTAAAAGCATATATTTTTATTATTTGTCTCTAAAAAAAAATATATAATAATAAACAATTTATTTTTATTTTTTTAATTTTAAAATAACCATTTAACGCGAGTGAGTACTAGTTTATATTTATAATGCATATTTCATTCGAATGTATACCCACTCTACGCATTAAAGCGTTTTTAACTCAATAATTTCTATAATATATAAAATTGTTATTTACGCATCAAAATTTTTTGTAAAAAAATGGTTATTTTATATTAGCCGAATCAAAAATTATTAAGATATCAAAATTTTTTTTATTGTTCCTCTCAAAACAATTTTTAATGCAATGAAAATATTATATGGTTTTATATTGTTATTATATGATGGACGTTACTTTGAAGTTCAAAACTTAAGATGTGTTTAAAACATTATTCACATAACAGTATTAAAATTAATTCAACAAAAAATTTAATGACTGATCAGCACATTCAAAAAATATGAAACAATCTTTTAAAATTTTATGGGGGGCGGGGGTGTTATTGTAGCTAGAAGCGCTCACTAATTGTCAGTGCAAAATTTTGGTTTTATAGGCAATTTACTAGTTCCTAATAACTTATTATATTATACTGATCATAATATGAATAAGACCCTACCCTTGAGTACTAAAACTCGTACAAAATAGATATATATTGTACATTAGCACACGTTTAGTTTATTAAATTCATATTTTATCAAATAAATTTGTATAAATAATTTCAAAAATACCAAAGTAGTCATTATTTTCAAATATTACTTCACAAAAGTAAAAATATATTAAATCATTTGAATCATCTACATTCAACAATTTCACAAAGAAAAATTATTCATAAGAAAAATGAATTGACAGGCAAAGTTTAAAAGTGTGTAGTTCGGGTCAAAAATAAGTAAACAATTTTTTATTTCTTTTATTTTTTTTTGTTGGAACCCAAAGACCCTTAAGTTTTTTCTCCAAATCCGACGGCATTGTATTTTAGAATATTATAATATTCTAAAGAAAATTAATTAAATCTACTAAAATCATTACAACTCTTGTACAAAGGTTAGTTCAAAAGTATAATTATATTTTGTATCTATTTACTAAACATACCCTAATTGATAAATATACAACTTATGTTATGCATTTTTACTAAAATGTCAATATTTTATTTTTAAAGAAAAATTTTAAGTTAAGAGTCAGCAAGCAACAGGTTTTTAAAATGCCTTAGGTTAAATTGTTAACAGGATGGAAAATGTCTATATTTTGTAACCTGGGAAAATGTTTAAATGCCTCTTAAAAGAACTTGAGTATATACATATACTGCAATCTAGTGAGTTAAATATTTAAAATTATAATTAGAAGGAAAACGTTTTATTGTTGACATATATTTTTCACTTCTAAATTTAAACTCAAATAATGAGTAGAATTGTATCAATTTTAACAATTTTTTAGGAGGCAGCAACTAATTTTAAATTTCAATGGTGTCTTATGCAAACTGATAATTTTATAGAGTAATAAACAAAGCTTGTCAATAAGAACAATAAAATTATAGATAAATAAATGAATACTAAAAAAAAAGGCTATTAATACTATAAATGTAATGTTTATAATTGATAACTTTAGCAATGTAAAACATAATTTTATTTTTAAGTCTTCAAAAGAAAAGCAGCAACGTTTTTTGAGACGCTTAATTATCAAATCTTTATAAATTTTACTTTTGACCTATTGGATCTATGGAAATTTATTTTGTTTTATGACCGTTGGTGCGGTAAATTAAAAGATTATATATCATATCATTTATGAAGAACAGGTTCAAACTTAAGGAGTGGAACATCCGTCCTAGAAAAATTTAAAGTCCATAATAATTTTAAAGTACAATCTGTAAAAATCATAACTAAAAAAAAAAAATAAAAATAATTTTTCTTTTTTTACAGTTAACATATTTTATACAAGCATCAAGTTTGTGTAAAAATTTGAAATTTGACTTGATTAAAAATAGAAACTAGTAATTTTAATTAAATTTAATCTATGGTATTTTTATTAAGATGAAATAATTGCAGAATAATATTTTTTAAATGTTCGATTTAAAAATTGATTAATAATAACTTAGGAAATTAATGATCCTATTATCCCTTAAAAGTACCTGCTCGTATTCATTAATAACTGGTTAACTAAAATGTTTAATTGATGAATTAATGGTATTGACATAAGTAAACAAAATAGTTACTCAATTGGAATTTCACGTCGATAGATATTATGTCTTGTCTCCAATCTTTATCTTGCATACAACTTCATGACTATAATTGATATAACGATATTGGACGCACAACCGATTAAAAAAAAATTATTTTGATAATTTGAAATGGTAAGAAGTAAACTCCTTTTGTAACTAAAGTTTACTTTTCACTTAGCATTTACCATATATGACTACTAGAGTAATTGTTATATTTTTATAATTAAAGTTTTTTTTACATGTTAAATTACAAAAATGTGCTGCCTTAATTTAATATTAAATTTTTTAATAAAAATATAATAATAATAAATGATATTTATATTAACGAGCATAATTTCAGAGTGTAAAATTTTTCTATGTTATTCCTATACTAAAGATATTCAATATAACTATTGTACATAACCACAGGTTGTTATATAATAATATGTATCGTATAATATAAACTAAGTGTTCTTTATGCAACATCAATTTAATTGAATAGAAGTATTTTCTTTTGATTTGTTGTTTTTAAAACATTTCTTTTACGACTTTTTTTATCAATATTTTAGTAAGTTAATTTAAATGGCTTCTGATCTCACTTCTAAATATTTTGCTGAGGGAACCAGCAAAAGACTTGGCTTAGAATTCTTTAATGTTCCATGTGAAGATCTTGCAAA
>NW_026099575.1:12304796-12317961 GCF_025091365.1 Daktulosphaira vitifoliae | reverse complement strand
TAAAGTTAATCATTAAATTTCTTAATACTAGATTTAACCTAGAAAAAGTGATTTACTATTCATATTTTGATAAAATAATCATAAATTATAATTAAGTTAGATATCTAACTAAATGCAACGTAAAAACGCAACCAAATCACACTTATTCTAAAAAAAACAAAAGAATTTTACGACATAACGTTATTTCAATTGTAACATTTTAGTCTCATACAAATAATATACAAAGAAAATCGAGTTGCCTTCGTAAATATAACGCGACATTATTCAATAGCTATTTTTACAATTTATCGCAGTTTCCATGGCAATATTTTTCAATTGACTAGATTCTAGTATTATATTTTCCAACATTATATTATTATTTTTTATAATTTTAACATGCATTTTGTACACAATCAAAATGATTAAAATTCAGAAAAATATTTTATTAAGATAATATTATTTTACGAATTGAATAGACCATATCATTTCTTCCATTCATTTTTAATAATTATGAATCTCGTTTTTATAAAGCGAATTACGTCATAATAGTATAAAAATATCAAATAAAAAAATGAAATCATGGTAAATGGCGTTATTTTGATTATAATCGAGTATAAATTAATATAAACGTTATATTATTCGACGTTTATAATAACATACAACGTAATATTGCAAATAAGAATGAAGTAATAAGAGCAAGTCTATCGAAGTATAACCCAACTGAAGCCTCTCATAAGTAGCTAAATTGCCTACTTAAAACGCCGTTTGATAATTATACTAGTAAAATATTAACATTAATTTTAGTTTTGGGTCTAATTTAAATAAACTGTTTGTATAATGTTTGTAATTCTTAAATAATATCGTCGTTTATAAACATTTATCATAGATATGATAAGAACTACGCGAAGATATACGAGTGCAAATTTAAATTCAGACTTATTCTTCTTCGATTTTCAAAAGAGAAAAGGCCCATTACCGCAACACACCTATCTCTATCACGTACCAATGTTATTCCATTTCGTATTCAAATCTCTGCTAAATTATTTTTACTTTGTCTATTTACCTTTGTTTTATTCTGCCTTTTTACCGCTTTGAAATTGAAAAACTACTTTGATTAACTATTAAATAAATTTTGTCAATTAGTTATTTCTCTAAAAAATAATACATTTTTCGAGTAATTGATAAAGGTTTTGTGCTAACTGTCATTATAAAGTTTATATTGTTTTTAAATGTTTTGTTGAATTGGTAATTAAATAGCCACTTTATATTTAAGTGCTTTATCCAATTAAACTATATTGTATGCATTCGCCGTAATGGGATAAGCCAAAACGTTTATAATGTTATAAACAGAAATTAAATTGTTGCCTATCGAAAGACATTCTACTAAATTTGGTGTTACGCATGCGTGACCTCAAAAAAAAAAAAAAAATACATTACAAAAAGGAAAATTAGGTTCTAATTTATCGAAAATCTTAACAATAATTAGAATGCCGGTCATGTATTTTATTCTAATTGAATTGAATTTAATGTTCAACAATTTGATAATGAGTTGATCCAATTTTTTTTTTAACACCAAACAAATATTTTACTGTGGTAAGTTCTTTTTGCCATTATCAGCTTTCGAATGCACACTAGGTTTATAATTTAAAACTTCTCCAATGGGGTAAATTAATACGGATGCCCTTTACAACCCGATAAACGCTACTGAAAATTCGAGGGGGTCACGGGATATTGTAGGCGGCATTGAAATTTGTTGTACTTACTCGGATTCAATGGCGAATGTCGGCAACGGAGGTAAACCGAGTCGCAGTCGATACACTGTAGTTACTTGACGAATTGAAGCGATGACGGCAGCCGTTTTTGCCCACAACGATCACAGTCTGAAATCCGCCCGTAGCCATTGTCGCGCTGACAGGCATATCACGGGCGACACACACACATACACCCGCCGTCGGCGATACCGTAAAATGGAAATTATCAGATACACTGCAATCGAGAAATGTATAAAAATGTTACTGTCGACGTGACACCGGTGGTTTATACAGTTAAAAAAGCACGATTGTTTTAGTGTACGCTGTACAGGGCTTCGCCGTCACCGCCCGCACAGGGTTGTTCAACGAACAGCTTTCGGTCCGTCGCGCTCGTCATTACACCAAACAATGTTCGGTCGAAACACACTAGGCCGGGGCGCCGGCGCTACCGTATCCACCCACCCCGTCGCGTTTCTTTGAAAATCAATAGCAAATATACTTACCACCACTCCGCAACAATATCCCGCCCCGTACACAGAGCCTCTCTCGCATCCCGCGGTATGATTACCATTATTATTATATTCCGTATATATATATATATACACATACGTGTAAATGTTGGCCACAATAGTCTGTTGACAACTACCGACGACACTGATACCAGGAATTTTTATTTGTCAGCACCGATAACAGAATAACGCCAACGACCATTGGAGATAATACCTTCATTTAAATTCCAAAATGTGCTTAATATACCCGAGGAAAGTATTGTACCAACATTTAAGTTAGTTGGGAACCACCGCACACGGTCACAGATAATACGTTGTAACCATTAACATACAATAGCGCATTGACTCATGAAAATCGGCAAGACCGACTGTNTAGTTGGGAACCGCACACGGTCACAGATAATACGTTGTAACCATTAACATACAATAGCGCATTGACTCATGAAAATCGGCAAGACCGACTGTTTAGTCTCTAGAGACATTTAATAGTTGAATCGATTATTATTAGTGCATCATGTTCTACAAAACTAGGAGTACATTATTTCTCTATTGGTATTGAGATCAGATTAAAACAGTTCATAATCTAGTTATAAAGTTTAAACTCATGAATACTGGTGCAATATTTTGTTAACTTGTTTTTTTTTTAAATAACTCAAATTAATTGTTTTTAATATAAAATAAGTGTCCCGAAACCTAAAAACATTTCATTCATAGCGTATAACAAATTTAACAAAGATTCGTCTAAATATTGATATAATTTTGACTTTAAGATATAATTAACTAATACAATACGACCGATAGTGGAGAATAGCCTTTATTTGGCTACGCCACTCACAATATCTTATTTTCGTGCTCATTTTTAAACAATATCTGTTTGTAAAATGTTTAAACTTGATCCAAGTTTACCTTGAAATTTAATTTAAAATAAATTAAATTTTGAAGACACTTAAATATTAAAAACATCGACAGTTGAAATAATATCAAAATATAAGAAAGCTAATTTTTAATTTTAAAGATGAATGCATGTTACGAGTTGGGTTGGTTGACTTGCCTATTTTTATAAAATTCCTCAATTTTCATTACAGTATTAAATCGTACAAAATATTCTAATATTTACAAAATGTATTGATATCTCATAACGCATAAGCAGTCGACAATAATAGATAGTTCATTATCACTAAATCCAGGGAACTAGATTTTTTCTTCTAATGATTCTTATAGATTTTAATAAATTTTACACAATTGAACTACGTTAAAAGCATATATTTTTATTATTCGTCTCTGAAAAAAAAAAATATAATAATAAACAATTTATTTTTATTTTTAAAATTTTAAAATAACCATTTAACGCGAGTGGGTACTAGTTTATATTTATAATGCATATTCATTCGAATGCATACCCACTCTACGCATTAAAGCGTTTTTAACTCAATAATTACTATAATAAATAAAATTGTTATTTACGCATCAAAATTTTTTGTAAAAAAATGGTTATTTTATATTAGCCGAATCAAAAATTATTAGGATATCAAAATTGTTTTTATTGTTCCTCTCAAAACAACTTTTAATGCAATGAAAATATTATATGGTTTTATATTGTTATTATATGATGGACGTTACTTTGGAGTTCAAAACTTAAGATGTGTTTAAAACATTATTCACATGATAGTATTAAAATTAATTCAACAAAAAATTTAATAACTGATCAGCACATTAAAAAATATGAAACAATCTTTTAAAATTTTATGGGGGGCGGGGGTGTTATTGTAGCTAGAAGCGCTCACTAATTGTCAGCGCAAAATTTTGGTTTTATAGGCAATTTACTAGTTCCTAATAACTTATTATATTATACTGATCATAATATGAATAAGACCCTATCCTTGAGTACTAAAACTCGTATAAAATAGATATACATTGTACATTAGCACACGTTTAGTTTATTAAATTCATATTTTATCAAATAAATTTGTAAAAATAATTTCAAAAATACCAAAGTAGTCATTATTTTCAAATATTACTTCACAAAAGTAAAAATATATGAAATCATTTGAATCATCTACATTCAACAATTTCACAAAGAAAAATTATTCATAAGAAAAATGAATTGGCAGGCAAAGTTCAGAAGTATGTAGTTCGGATCAAAAATAAGTAAACAATTTTTTATTTATTTTCACTTTTTTTTGTGGGAACCCAAAGACCCTTAAGTTTTTTCTCCAAATCCGACGGCATTGTATTTTAGAATATTATAATACTCTAAAGAAAATTAATTAAATCTACTAAAATCATTACAACTCTTGTACAAAGGTTAGTTCAAAAGTATAATTATATTTTGTATCTATTTACTAAACATACCCTAATTGTTAAATATACAACTTATGTTATGCATTTTTACTAAAATGTCAATATTTTATTTTTAAAGAAAAATTTTAAGTTAAGAGTCAGCAAGTAACAGGTTTTTAAAATGCCTTAGGTTAAATTGTTAACAGGACGGAAAATGTCTATATTTTGTAACCTGGGAAAATGTTTAAATGCCTCTTAAAAGAACTTGAGTATATACATATGCTGCAATCTAGCGGTTAAATATTTAAAATTATAATTAGGAGAAAAACGTTTTATTGTTGACATATATTTTTCACTTCTAAATTTTTTAGGAGGCAGCAACTAATTTTAAATTTCAATGGTGTCTTATGCAAACTGATAATTTTATAGAGTAATAAACAAAGCTTGTCAATAAGAACAATAAAATTATAGATAAATAAATGAATACTCAAAAAAAAGGCTATTAATACTATAAATGTAATGTTTATAATTGAAACTTTAGCAATGTAAAACATAATTTTATTTTTAAGTCTTCAAAAGAAAAGCAGCAACGCTTTTTGAGACGCTCAATTATCAAATCTTTATGAATTTTACTTTTGACCTATTGGATCTATGGAAATTTATTTTGTTTTTTGACCGTTGGTGCGGTAAATTAAAAGATTATATATCATGTCATTCATGAAGAACAGGTTCAAACTTAAAGAGTGGAACATCTGTCCTAGAAAAATTTAAAGTCGATAATAATTTTGAAGTACAATCTGTAAAAATCATAACTAAAAAAAAAAAAATAAAAATAATTTTACTTATTTTACAGTTAATATATTTTATACAAGCATAAAGTTTGTGTAAAAATTTGAAATTTGACTTGATTAAAAATAGAAACTAGTAATTTTAATTAAATTTAATCTATGGTATTTTTATTAAGATAAAATAATTGCAGAATAATATATTTTAAATGTTCGATTTAAAAATTGATTAATAATAACTTAGGGAACTAATGATCCTATTATCCCTTAAAAGTACCTGATCGTATTCATTAATAACTGGTTAACTAAAATGTTTAATTGATGAATTAATGGTATTGACATAAGTAAATAAAATAGTTACTCAATTAGAATTTCACGTCGATAGATATTATGTCTTGTCTCCAATCTTTATCTTGCATACAACTTCATGACTATAATTGATATCACGATATTGGACGCACAACCGATTAAAAAAAAATTATTTTGATAATTTGAAATGGTAAGAAGTAAACTCCTTTTGTAACTAAAGTTTGTTTACTTTTCTCTTAGCATTTACCATATATGACTACTAGAGTAATTGTTATATTTTTATAATTAAAGTTTTTTTTACATGTTAAATTACAAAAATTTGCTGCCTTAATTTAATATTAAATTTTTTAATAAAAATATAATAATAATAAATGATATTTATATTAACGAGCATAATTTCAGAGTGTAAAATTTGTCTATGTTATTGCTATACTAAAGTTATTCTATATAACTATTGTACATAATCACAGGTTGTTATATAATAATATGTATCGTATAATATAAACTAAGTGTTCTTTATGCAACATCAATTTAATTGAAAAGAAGTATTTTCTTTTGATTTGTTGTTTTTAAAACATTTCTTTTACGACTTTTTTTTTATCAATATTTTAGTAAGTTAATTTAAATGACTTCTGATCACACTTCTAAATATTTTGCTGAGGGAACCAGCAAAAGACTTGGCTTAGAATTCTTTAATGTTCCATGTGAAGATCTTGCAAAAAATTTGTTGGGAAAAGTTCTTGTAAGACAATTAGAAGATGGTTCTATTGTCAAAGGTAGAATTGTAGAAACTGAAAGTTATTTGGGAGGAGATGATGCAGCATCACAATCTTATGGTGGTAAAATTACTCCAAGAAATGAACCTATGTTTATGAAACCTGGAACTATTTATGTTTACTTCACATATGGAATGTATCATTGTTTTAATATTTCTAGTCAAGGTAATAATTAGTTTCCTTTTACTTTCATTTTTGATTCTTATTATTTTCAACAGGAGAAGGTGCAGCAGTACTGTTAAGAGCTTTAGAACCCACAGAAAACATAGAAAAAATGTTAAATTTTCGGAAAACATACATTAAAAGTCCAAAAACATTCTTAAAAACTCGTGACTTATGTAATGGTCCAGCTAAGTTATGTATTAGCTTGTCAATTGATATAAAAACATGTAACAAACATAATCTATCATCATGGAATGGAATGTGGATTGAAAGTGATTCACAAAGTGAATTAGCCAAAACTATAGTATGTACTTCAAGAATAGGTATTCATTGTAAAAAAGAATGGCAAGAAAAATTTTTAAGGTTTTATATTTATGACAATCCATTTGTAAGTAAAGTAGAAAAAACTAAAATGAAATGTATAACGTTCCCATAGGAGTTTTTAAAAATTGTGAATCTAAGACAGTTCAATTATTTTTGTTATTTTATTTATATATAAGATTTTTATGTAAGTACATTAATAAATATATTAATTATATTATAGTGAGATCTAAAGTTTAGTTTCCTAATAAAGTATTTAACTAAAGTATAACTTTTGTAAATTTAAAATGTTAATTGGAAATATAGAAGTTTGTATAAAAAATAAAACTTTATTTGGCTATTAGAAATTATTATATTTATATACAATAAAACAAACAATATAAATAAATAATTACTTAAAAAAAAACTGTATAATTTAAGTTAACAAAAAGGTAATACAGATTTTATCATTAGTTAACAAAGTTAAAACTAAATATCACAAGACATGCTTAGGAATCTAGACAGTAAAACTTCCTGGATTATTATATAAAAAATATTAATCTTCATTTTTGGCTTTCATTTGTTAACTTGAAATAACAGATAATTTAACATGTTGTTAGTTATCTATTAAATATAAACACATAATATGATATAAAAATTGAAATTTATACTATAAATCCAGGAAATATTTGTATATTCTTATTACTGTAGCTAATTATTTAAATATTATACAGTTTCTATTCTACCTTTACGTTTAGGTTCATTTTTTTCCTGTAATGAAACAACCAGTGAAGACTAAAAATTGAATATTGTATTATTAAATTTAATATTTTTTTCTTCATTAATATATGTACCTTTCTAGAATTATCTTTATCATCGGATAATTTTGAAATTGGTGATGAATCTCTTGAGTGTGCAATGCTGCTGCAATTTGAATCAGCACTATACTCATCGCCTATATGCATTCAATTTTTAATGTATTAATATTAAAATAAAGTATTGATAAGAGTCTTTACCAGTTGATTCAATTGACATAGAGTATGATGGAATAACACCAGATGTATGCACTGCTACATCAGTATAATGAATTCTTAATTGGTGCCCATGTTCTAGTAAATTTATATTAATGTAATATTAGATTAACATTTATATATTATCTTTATACATACATATATAAATGTATAAATGAATGTGTATCTGTTCTTTATGCATAACTACATAATTTATCTGATCACCACAACAACTTTAGGAAGTTGTTAAGTACACTCCCTCAAAGGTTTCTGACATAGTACATTTATCATACAATAGGTAGCAGTTTGGTTGGGTTTGGGTTATATTGTATGATAGACTTAATATATTTAAAGTTTCTGAATCGTAAACTAAAAATCAATATTTACTTTGTTTTTGGGTAGGATTTCCAGTTGCATAACTTGTTTCACAATTACTCATTTCCAGTAAGTTTGCTATTTGAGCAAGTTGTTTTCGTCTAGCTTTTACACGGCCATTTAATAATCTATTAAATAAAATAGTTGGTAATAATAATGATATATATATATATATAAATAAAACAATTTTACTTTTGTCTGGCAGCATTGCAACGAATATGATCATCAAACATTAATTTTGTTGTTTGAGTTATTTTATATTTAGATCCATGCATAGTAATGTGAAGGGTTTTAGTTTCGTTATCAATTTTAGTAACCTACATATAATATTTATTATTTTATTATAACAATTAAAATATAGGGTAAATTTTACTTCAGTATCTTGAAGATAACATGAAAGTTTACAAACACCCCAACCTAAGAAACGGCTATGTGGTTCAACAAGGACTAATTGATTGTTTATTATTGAAAGGTATCTCCTAGTTTTGGCACCATTTTCTGAGACTATCATACATGTAATTAAATCATTACCATCTGAAATGGAATTATATTAATTTAAATTTTCACTTGAGTTGAAATTATTACTTAAATTAATTGGAGTATCAAAAGCAAAACATTTTTTTCTATCCACTAGTGGCAGTTGAGTTTCTTCTTGTTCTTCATATATCATAAGAAGCTTTCTTATAAGAAGAAATGCACAAATAAAATGTCTAGTTTTTTCAACCTATAATAAACACAGATGACAAATAAATAAAATAAATACTATTTAATTACCAGTGTTGGGTAATAATGTAAAATATGTTACTTTTTAAGTAATGTCATAGAAATTTTATAACAAGTAACGTGTTTTTAATGAAGTTAAAATTGTATGAGTAATGCATTACTCAATAAAACTCTTATTTAATAATATATGATTTTCAGTCTATATTATATATTATAATATTCAGTATTGTATTAAATTTTCAATACAATAGGACCAGTTGATCTATTCCCATACTAGGCTAAGCCATATCGGGCCATTTAAATGCTATTTATAAAACAGTAAATATCCAAATTTTAGTCATGTAAATAAAATTTTATTTGATAAGAAAAATATTTTTTTCAACAATAATTTTTGATAAATTATATAATTTCATTATAAGGTATAAATCATTAATGAGGTGAAATAATGGGCGGATGAAAAGTTTGTCCCTATTAAATTAGTATATAATTTAATAGAATTTTGTTGCCGATTCCTGAACTTTGCCATATAATAGTCAGATGGTTTTTAGTTTTTAATCACTAATTAGTAAAAATCAGGTAATTATAAATTAATTGATTATAAAAAATAGAATTCTATTTGAAACTTTAATAAGTTACATTTTAAAAGTATTTGAAAAGCTTGAGATCTTTAGATTAAGTTAATTTTGAATCATTCTACAAAAATCAAAGCTAAAATATTTCTTATGACTTCTTTTCACTTTAACCTAGTATTATAATTTTTTTATGGCTAATAAAGAAGGATATAAAGATTTAAAAAATGAAATTTTCAAGATTTTAGCATAACTAGAAACTAATACTATTGCAGATAATAGTAAACAAATTCGAAAATTTCAAAATGAATTTGACCAACTATAATTTCTATTATGGCTCTTAATATACTACAACAAATTCAGATAAAAAGAATGATGACAAAGAAGCATACATCACCACATGGTAACCGTTTAGAAAGAGGAATTCCTGTCATAGGTGAGAGAGCTGGAGGTAGTAATAATGTTGAATCGCTCATTAATCGTTGAACATCTAATTTTTCTCTAAACATTTCATTATACTCATCTTCAAATAATTCCAAAAACATTTCTTCTTTCTATAGTTTGAAATTTAATTATTATTTTTAAAGTATGTAAAATTTATATCAAAGAGTAAAAAGGTATCATTCTTTATTTATTTTTTAAAATAAATAATCTGTTTACTTTAAAAAACTGACGAAGAATAGGTAAAATTTTTTCTTTTGCATTATAAATGATTGCAACATGTTTATCTGATATACAAAATTTGTTTTCATTAATTGTTAATTTTTTTAGTAATTCAATAGCCATTTCTAAAGTTACTGATCGAACACTGCATTCTATAAAAAATGTAATCTATTAAATATAAATGCAGTTTAAATTATGTAAGTTAACTTTGTCTACTATAAGCTTACTGGAATCAGATGATACTGCAATTATATTAACTAATTTATCAATAAGCTTTTCTCTTTCATCACCATGAACAAATAAACTAGAGGTTTCATCAATATCAACAGGTGTCAAAAAGCCTTCAAAAAACTGTTTTGCAACACCACAATTTTGTGATAATGCGTATAAAAGACAAATGCCAAATAATGCAGAGCTATCCGATTTTTCAACTTCAAGTTGATTGTAAATGGATTCTATACATTTACTACGTGAGGGGCTTAAACCTAATAAACATTAAACATTTTTAGTCTTGTTAACTTTAAACATAATATAAGTAATATGACAGATTCAGATCATAATTTCACTTATATAAATACTGATGAATAATGAAACACCAGATTAAAAGAGGTTCATATGAAACCCGTGTGCTTTTAATATTTTCATTTTTTATATTAATTATCAATATAAATGCTTAATACATTTTAAATTTAAAAACTATTTATGTATAAAGATTATGTTTAAAGATATATATATGGAATATTTTATCGGTTCATCAAGACTTCATAATTTTTAGTTCTTAGTATCAGACTAAAAAATGAAGTTTGTAAATTTTAAAAAAAGTCAACAAAACATGATCTGAGTCTTGATACTTTATGTCTTGCTTTTAAAGATCTCATATTTATGATTTAGTACTTAGTTGGTTATTAAAAAAATAAAATAAACTGGATTACTCGGGTTATTAGATATATGCACAGCTGTATTACCAAGAGTTTACTATATTTAAATTTAATACAAATGAGATTTAAAGAAATAAAATTTCAGGACAAAAGTTTATTGTTGATTTAATTTACAAATTAAAGTAATTTTTAATTTCTAATGAAAATGTTACCTTCATTTTTAGACATAAGTATTTCTTTTTCTTCATCTGTTATATTCATGTAAGCAAATGACTTAAACTCTAAAACATCAGATTCCAAAGAATTATTTTCTAATTTCTGTTCTGATCCTTGATCATTTTCAGGTAATTTAATTGATATTTGATCCTTTATTTTTGGTTCATGAACAACCTTGGAAATAGGATAATTTAGAGAGTAAATCATATATTTGATGTAACATTTGCTATTAAGTACATACTTGACACATTAAATGGGAACTGCTGTCCAACAAAAACTTTGCTAATGGCCCTACTAATTTCTCTTGATGAATTATTAGAAATACTTGAGTCAAAAGAAACAAACAAATATCACCGTTCATTAAAGGTTGCTGTTTAACTGCATCAACAAACTATAAAAGATAATATGAGAATATTATTTTAATATAAGATCATTATCTAAGGAATTTAATATAAGTCATTAGAAAAGGTTATTTTTCTAAATAATTATATACATTATATATATATATATATATATATGTATTTACTGTTGTATGCTAGTAGGACTATGATACATAAATAAGTATAAGAATATAGTTNTGTTGTATTCTAGTAGGACTATGATACATAAATAAGTATAAGAATTTAGTTAACACTTTAAACATCAAATTTATTGTTTTAGCTCTTTTCGAGTATTCTTGTTAGGTATACTGGTCAGTACCAATCCTTCCAGTTAGTGAATAACTAAAGGGGTAGTTCTTAGACCTATCAGCACGGTCTAGCTCAAAAGTAGCAGACGAAAGGGTGATTTTTCGTTAAGCACAAACACTTTTTTACTAAACTCACTAAAAGACAGTTAAATTCAAAAATTAACCAGCATGCACACTAACTGTTAAGACCAACTAAAGGACCAGCAGTGCAATCATGACTCTAGCCACATACATAATTTTAGAAACACTGATATAAAGTATTTAACCCAACTGTAAGTTTCAAACATTTATATTTTATTTATAAAATGTAAGAAATACAAAAATTAAATAAAGTACGAAATGTGACACAATATAAAATCAATCCTATACAATTACAAAATTTTATGTGTTTAATCGTTCTGACTGTAAACATGATGATCCTCCATAAAAACGTCAATACTCCTTTATTTCTCTCGCATTCCTTTATACATTCTTATTCCCATCATTATTATATTACTTAATCTGCATTTTTCTTTTATAAGACATTTTTATTTTACTTAAAAATTTTAAATTTCTTATTACTGTATTAAAGACTTTATACTATATTAATATGAGAATTTATTTAATCCATTTTCAGCTATTTACTACATTACTTCTTCAGTTTCCACAATAATGTATTTGTCAGGCGGAGCTAATGAATGGATATAATAAGGTATGAAAAGCTTATCCATCAAATGTTCCACAAGAACTTCATTGAGTATGTCCACTTTAAGGCTCAAAATATCATTTAAATAATGCAAATCATCCAAATGTGAGCTAACAAGATCAGCAAGTTTTACTCTATATTGGTCTCTAGAAATATAGTTATAAATTTAACACAAGTTTGTAATTGTGAAAAAACTAAAAATTAAAGAAATTGAATAGATACTGAATAGTTTTTTGAGTGTCTACATCAACAGGTTTAGCTCTTGCACTAGCATCTAATTCTAATACGTGTTTTCCCATAAACCACACTAAATTTCCAAAATATGGTGCACATGTTTTATCTCTAATAAAACGCAACATACTTTCATCTTCAACTTTATAAACATTTAATGTCAAAGTACGAACATAAGTCCGTACCATAGAATCTGGATGATTAAAAAACTTTATTGCTTCAGTATATAAAGGAAAGTCATTTGTAGCCTAATATAAACATATTTAAAATAAAAAA
>NW_026099575.1:12292700-12304103 GCF_025091365.1 Daktulosphaira vitifoliae | reverse complement strand
TATATATATATATATATATATGTATTTACTGTTGTATGCTAGTAGGACTATGATACATAAATAAGTATAAGAATATAGTTAACACTTTAAACATCATATTCGTTGTTTTGGCTCTTTTCGAGTATTCTTGTTGGGTATACTGGTCAGTCCCAATCCCTCCAGTTAGTGAATAACTAAAGGGGTAGTTCTTAGACCTGTCAACACGGTCTAGCTCAAAAGTAGCAGACGAAAGGGTGATTTTTCGTTGGTCACAGCACAAACACTTTTTTACTAAACTCACTAAAAGACAGTTAAATTCAAAAATTAATCAGCATGCACACTAACTGTTAAGACCAACTAAAGGACCAGCAGTGCTATCATGACTCTAGCCACACACATAGTTTTAGAAACACTGATATAAAGTATTTAACCCAACTGTAAGTTTCAAACAGTTATATTTTATTTACAAAATGTACGAAACACAAAAATTAATTAAAGTACGAAATGTGACACAATATAAAATCAATCCTATACAATTACAAAATTTTATGTGTTTAATTGTTCTGACTGTAAACATGATGATCCTTGATAAAAAAGTCAATACTCCTTTATTTCTCTCGCATTCCTTTATACATTCTTATTCCCATCATTATTATATTGCTTAATCTGCATTTTTCTTTAATAAGACACTTTTATTTTACTTAAAAATTTTAATTTTCTTACTACTGTATTAAAGACTATACTATATTAATATGAGAATTTATTTAATCCATTTTCAGCTATTTACTACATTACTTCTTCAGTTTCCACAATAATGTATTTGTCAGGCGGAGCTAATGAATGGATATAATAAGGTATGAAAAGCTTATCCATCAAATGTTCCACAAGAACTTCATTGAGTATGTCCACTTTAAGGCTCAAAATATCATTTAAATAATGCAAATCATCCAAATGTGAGCTAACAAGATCTGCAAGTTTTACTCTATATTGGTCTCTAGAAATATAGTTATAAATTTAACACAAGTTTGTAATTGTGAAAAAACTAAAAATTAAAGAAATTGAATAGATACTGAATAGTTTTTTGAGTGTCTACATCAACAGGTTTAGCTCTTGCACTAGCATCTAATTCTAATACGTGTTTTCCCATAAACCACACTAAATTTCCAAAATATGGTGCACATGTTTTATCTCTAATAAAACGCAACATACTTTCATCTTCAACTTTATAAACATTTAATGTCAAAGTACGAACATAAGTCCGTACCATAGAATCTGGATGATTAAAAAACTTTATTGCTTCAGTATATAAAGGAAAGTCATTTGTAGCCTAATATAAACATATTTAAAATAAAAAACAATATATTTTAATTATATTAAATAATTTAATTAACTTACTTCATTGTAAAAAAAATGAATAGTATTTAAATTGAGTTTAAAAGACAGTGTTTTTAAGAATGATATGTAATATGCTAAAACATCTTCATCTGAAAAATCTAACTTATAAATAATAATGCTATTGACATGATTATTGCTTAGCAAGTAATCTAAAAAAAAAAAATAAGAAATTGAAAAATTTAGAATAAAGTTTGAAAAGTTAGAATAGAGCCGGCATGAGAGGAGGTATATTAAAGCCCTGTCCAACCATCATGTAGTTGCCTTTACTATAATAAACTTTTGATAATAAATAAATGCTATTGTTAAGACACTATAGTATTTGAATGATTGTTTAGATCGCTTTACTCTCACAAAGGCTCTAATAAGAAATAATAGTGTTAAATAACTTACATAATGCCGTTTTATTTTTTATATTTTCAAATATAATATTTAATGTTTGAAGAAGTTGTACACAAACATAATTACCACATTTTTGACCCATAATAAGTAAAAAATAATTAAACATATTGTTTTCTAAAAAAAAACTGAAAAAGAAAAATATANAAAAACAATATATTTTAATTATATTAAATAATTTAATTAACTTACTTCATTGTAAAAAAAATGAATAGTATTTAAATTGAGTTTAAAAGACAGTGTTTTTAAGAATGATATGTAATATGCTAAAACATCTTCATCTGAAAAATCTAACTTATAAATAATAATGCTATTGACATGATTATTGCTTAGCAAGTAATCTAAAAAAAAAATTGAAAAATTTAGAATAAAGTTTGAAAAGTTAGAATAGAGCCGGCATGAGAGGAGGTATATTAAAGCCATGTCCAACCATCATGTAGTTGCCTTTACTATAATAAACTTTTGTTAATAAATTAATGCTATTATTAAGACACTATAGTATTTGAATGATTGTTTAGATCGTTTTACTCTCACAAAGGCTCTAATAAGAAATAATAGTGTTAAATAACTTACATAATGCCGTTTTATTTTTTATATTTTCAAATATAATATTTAATGTTTGAAGAAGTTGTACACAAACATAATTACCACATTTTTGACCCATAATAAGTAAAAAATAATTAAACATATTGTTTTCTAAAAAAAAACTGAAAAAGAAAAATATAAAATTGAAATAATGTTAAAATTTACTTAAAATTATATGTTTTGTTATGTTTAATTATGTTATAATATAGTTTATAACATAACATAATATTGTATTAAATTCCAATTAGAAAGATTATATTATAGATAATATATATTCATGTATAGGGTGTTAACTAAGGACAAACAAGACATTCAATTTCTCAAAAACTACTAAATATTTAAAATTTTTGTATAGGAAAATATTGTATAACTTAAACAGAAGCCAATAAAATATCATCAGGATATTTATTCTTGTTATTGTAAGTGACAGATATAGTAACAAAAATTGTCAAAAACNGAAGCTAATAAAATATCATTAGGATATTTATTCTTGTTATTGTAAGTGACAGATATAGTAACAAAAATTGTCAATAAAAACTGTATGTTAAACAGTAAATTGGTCAAAAATTACTACTTATTTTTCTATAACATTAAAAAAAATTAAAGTTAATATTTTTTAGCTTTGAAATTATGATAAAAAAATGTATAAACAGTTATTTGAATCAAACAATTTTGTCCTTTACAAAATTAAAAATGTTGAATATTTTTTAGAAAAATATTTATTTAATTTAAGAAAATTAATGTCTTAACCTTAAGTGATCATACCTTTATATATTTGTGTGTGTGTTTTTATCATTAAGAATAACTACAAAAATGTTAATGAGTAAAAAGAAAGTATTTTAATAATTACTCAAATATCAACGGGTTGTTTTGATCACCCCATATTAAAATTTCAGCCATACTTCTAAATGATTCAACTAATAAAGTACGATTTGCATCAGTTACATTCTGATTTTTACTGAGTATGGTATGAATATATCTAAAAAATAAATAGTGAATCATTCAAGTATAAATTATGTACCAAATAATAAGTTGTTATAAATTAATGTATATACTTCAAATATTCTAATGAATGTAAATTTTCAGGCTTTACTATTTTTTTTGATCGAAACATTTTAATTATCAATCTTTAAACTAGTAGTATAATAAGCTAATTAGATATCTTTTTATTTAGATAAAAATTCATAGTAAAATAAATTTAACATTAATAAGTTGAGATTATGACAGTTATGATCTTAGGTTACTCAAGAAAAACTAAAAATTAACATGAAATTGCACAGTGAAATATTAATAAATTTACATAGGTTTTATATCAAAAAATATTAAAAACAAAATTTTAACAAAAGAAAAAATTATTTTATTAATACATAAGGATATATACGTATTATTATTTTGATATGATATGCATGAATCATGATTTATGTTGATAATTATTTTTACTATGATAACAAATTATTTATAAGATTTCCCACAACAAACAGCTGCTTATATTAATATAATATTTTTTAAGTTATTATTTAAAAAAGAAATCTAATTAATGAAGTCCTCAAATTCTGGATAAATTCTAAAATTATTTATTTGATTTTATTAAAAAAATCTTCTTATGATTGATCATTTTTATGATTTTTTAATTCAAGTCATCATAATATTTTTCTGCCATGACATAGAATCTTCCATGGTAGAAGACTTTTTTTATTTACCGTGGGTGGAATCACTGGAATGTCCTTGCACTTGCTAAGCCCCGAAATCACTACCATCAGTTCTGATATTTTCCGATGTTTGATTCCCACATCAATAAAAATCATTTCATAGCTAATAAAAAACGATCTGTACATGTTAAATAATTACTGGATAACTTGTATTGCGAATTCCCGGTAGGTAGTGATCGGTTTCGGGTCAACCACGTAAAATGCAAGCGATCAAGTGTGTTGTGGTTGGCGACGGGTAAGTCGTTTAAGATATAATTTATATATTTACGTTATTTATTTTTTGTTTATTTATAACAATACGATTTGTAGTTGTCTATTATTTTTATTCGTAGTCTTCTTACTGGGATTTTATGTGATAGAGATGTAATTCCATTATCGAGTATTCGATTATCACTTATTAGAATTTATCGCCTTAAATTTTGTATTATAATTATGTACTAAGCCACCATATGACTTGATATTATAAGTTTTACCATTAATTAAGATATATATTTTGAATTCTTAAACGTTGTACACTTATTCCTTTTAATTTTCTTGAAGCTTTAATATAATTTGTAAAACAATTCACATGTGATGCACACCTGTTTGATTATTTTTTGTTATTTTTCTATTTAAATTATTAGTGTAATCTTTACTAGAATAGTTTTATATTAATATTTCATAAAATTTTTTTTTCCAGAGCGGTTGGTAAAACATGTTTACTTATAAGTTACACGAGCAATGCATTTCCTGGTGAATATATACCTACTGTGTAAGTTTTAATTTTGATTCATAGTATAAGAATATTTAAGTAGATATATATGAAATATATGGGTATTATTATGTAATATTTTGATTATAATTATCATGAAAAGTATGAATTACTTTTAATTGTCAAAAGTAATTGATATATTACAATTAATTTTAATCATTGTATAACGACTTTAATAAAACAAATATTTGTTTTGACCACATGTTTTTTTTTGCTTTTTAATTCATTTAATAAGCGTAAACATTATCTTAAATGTATGGCAAACACGATATGATTATGATTACCATATGATTTATGTGTCAATTACCTATTTAGTTAGTTAACGACTTGTACATAAAAATGTAAAACATTTTTTTGTTCTGCATTAAATATTTTAGCACATAAATATTATTTCTGTATAACTCAAATCAATATTATATTGATAATTTTAATCAATGAATTTTGTTAATAATCAATATTTGTTANAATCATTGTATAACGACTTGAATAAAACAAATATTTGTTTTGACCACATGTTTTTTTTTGCTTTTTAATTCATTTAATAAGCATAAATATTATCTTAAATGTATGACAAACACGTTATGATTATGATTACCATATGATTTATGTGTCAATTACCTATTTATAGTTAGTTAATGACTTGTACATAAAAATGTAAAACATTTTTTTGTTCTGCATTAAATATTTTAGCGCTTAAATATTATTTCTGTATAACTCAAATCAATATTATATTGATAATTTTAATCAATGAATTTTGTTAATAATCAATATTTGTTACTTAAATGTGTTTAATATATTCAAATTTATACTATAAGTAAATTATATTTTTGTTTAGGTTCGATAACTATTCAGCTAATGTGATGGTAGATGGTAAACCCATTAATTTAGGTCTATGGGATACTGCTGGTCAAGAAGATTATGATAGGCTAAGGCCTCTTTCATATCCACAAACAGTATGTTTAAAATAATTTATGTATTTATAAATAGAAATTAAAATTTTAATGCTTTCAAAACTCATTAATTATATAAAATAATAGACATTATTATTTTATATTAGTATAACTGTTTGTTTTTCAATGAATTTAAGATTGATTAATAAATAATTCAACTAATATGTAAAAAGTAAATAAAAAAAGAATAGTTAAGTATTTTTGATTGTTTTAAAATTACTACAAAAATGCAAGCTCACAATGTAATATTAATAAACTGAACATATCTATTATAACAATGTTGTCTTTTTGAGCAGCTCAAAAAAGATCTATTAAATTAATTAAATATTTTCTTTTTTCCTTACCTTTATCCCAACTACTTGTGGTTGGACACCATTATCTTAAACTTCCATTTGACACAATTTTTTACATTATTTATGCACACATAAGCCCTTGTTACATTCAATAACATCCCTCCATCTTTTTTATGGTCATCCTCTATCTCTTCCTTTAACATTCATTTCTGTAACTGTTCTTATATCTTTTGATTCTTCTCTCTTCATAACATGACCAAACCATCTAAGTCATTGGACTTCTCTTATCGCATAACACTACAAGTTTCTCTCCACTTCACCCATCTGCAATTATACCTGTGTCTTATGTCCTCATTAATGCCATCATTCTTTTGCATAACTGATCTCTTAAAATATTCTATCTCTCTTATCACGCGCTCTCTTTTTGTCACTGATCTCATTTCATCTACCTCGTGTTCTCTTTTAAGAAAAGGCATTGAAATGTATAGTTAAATTAATTGTACATTTACTCTAATAAANCTATGGGATACTGCTGGTCAAGAAGATTATGATAGGCTAAGGCCTCTTTCATATCCACAAACAGTATGTTTAAAATAATTTATGTATTTATAAATAGAAATTAAAATTTTAATGCTTTCAAAACTCATTAATTATATAAAATAATAGACATTATTATTTTATATTAGTATAACTGTTTGTTTTTCAATGAATTTAAGATTGATTAATAAATAATTCAACTAATATGTAAAAAGTAAATGAAAAAAGAATATTTAAGTATTTTTGATTGTTTTAAAATTACTACAAAAATTCAAGCTCACAATGTAATATTAATAAACTGAACATATCTATTAGTAACAATGTTGTCTTTTTGAGCAGCTCAAAAAAGATCTATTAAATGAATTAAATATCTTCTTTTTTCCTCACCTTTATCTCAACTACTTGCGGTTGGACACCATTATCCTAAACTTCCATTTGACACAATTTTTAACATTATTTATGCACACATAAGCCATTGTTACATTCAATAACATCCTTCCATCTTTTTTATGGTCATCCTCTATCTCTTCTTCCTTTAACATTCATTTCTGTAACTGTTCTTATATCTTTTGATTCTTCTCTCTTTATAACATGCCCAAACCATCTAAGTCATTGAACTTCTATTATCGCATAACACTACAAGTTTCTCTCCACTTCACCCATCTGCAATTATACCTGTGTCTTATGTCCTCATTCATACCATCATTCTATTGCACAACTGATCTCTTAAAATATTCTATCTCTCTTATCATGCGCTTGCTTTTTGTCACTGATCTCCTCATTTCATCTACCTCGTGTTCTCTTTTAAGAAAAGGCATTGAAATGTATAGTTAAATTAATTGTACATTTACTCTAATAAATTGTAGTTAAATTAGATTTAAAAAAACTTCTTGGTGTAGTCTTAATGATAATGTTAGTTAATTAATGTTTTTTTTAGAATTTCTATCATGAAAATATTTTTATATTGTATAATTGTAAATAATTTATAGAAGAAATGTTAGAATATTCTTAATTTTTTTATTATTAACAACTTCATGTATAATCATAAAAAATAAATAATTATATTCATCAATTGTATTATTTTTAAAATATATTAATGTTTTTTATTTACAGGATGTGTTTCTCATTTGTTTTTCATTAGTAAATCCAGCATCATTTGAAAATGTTCGAGCCAAAGTATGTTTTGTTTTTTTTTTAGTAATAATAATATTGACATATTTTTGCAATATTTGAATACATTATTTTAGTGGTATCCTGAAGTTAGACATCATTGTCCTAGTACTCCAATTATATTAGTTGGTACCAAACTTGATTTACGAGAGGATAAGGAAACAATAGATAAGTTAAAAGAAAAAAAGCTAACTGCTATAACATATCCACAGGTATGTTTAATTATAACTAATACATTTTTTTAAATCATTATTTGATATTTTTAGCTTGTATTTTATGTTTAGGGTCTTTCTATGGCCAAAGAAATCGGAGCGGTGAAATATTTAGAATGTAGTNATCATTGTTTGATATTTTTAGCTTGTATTTTATGTTTAGGGTCTTTCTATGGCCAAAGAAATCGGAGCGGTGAAATATTTAGAATGTAGTGCATTAACCCAAAAGGGCTTAAAAATTGTATTTGATGAAGCTATTAGAGCGGTTTTATGTCCAGTACTGCCAGTTAAACCTAAGCGCAAATGCATAATAATATAACAATCATGACGATGTTGTCACTGGTAAAATGTAATTTATATATTAATTACTAGTATTTTTATTTTTATTTTATTATAAAGTCTATTTAATTTTTAATAAACGAATTTCTTAATAATATACTATACATTTATTTGTCATGTTTTATTTGAAAAAATCTTTTCTTATATAGATATTGAGGGCATAATTCATGAATTAGTAAACTATAAAAATGCTATTAAGATATTGTTTGTAATACTTAAATGATCAAATCTATCATATTTACATTATTTAAGGGAGGTATTGAGGATTAAATCATTTTGTTACAAATTTTATTATGTATAATCTAATTATATTAAAAATAATGGGGAATTTCAATTTACAAATCTTTTTATAAATTTATATTTATGCCTCTAGTCTAGGAAAGACTAGAATAAAGAAGTATTTTTGTAATTGAATCACCATCTATTTCTAAAATTCCAATTGGTAACAAGCATCTATAAGAATCATTGGGGGAAATTGATAAAATCACACTTAGCCCCCCAAATAATGTATGCCTTCACCTCTTATGTCAAGTTAGAAATTTTTAAAAATTGACTGAAAAATCACGGAAAATCAAGGATATTAATTTTTTAAATTTGTGGCAACCATTTTTTAATAAATATTATTTACTGTTAAGATTGAGATATGTAACTGCTTTGTCTTTAGTAAAAATTAACCTTTAATTTTATTATTTTAGGGACTTAACATCCTACAGTGGATTGTCCAAGACTGATAACCATCAGTTCATCGATCGTTACACATATTTGTGTATAAAAACTAACAAAAACAAAAGTTCTTCCTTCAAAATAATTGTGCGCACATAATAATTATTATGTATTGTATAGTATGGTAAGAAATTTATATATTAACTAGGGACCTATATTTCTGTTGAACAAACTTATGGCCTAATTTTTATAGTCTAATCATGTAATCTAGATAGCTTAATAATTTTTATATGAAAATTTATGTTTAAATATTCTCTAAGTTATTTGATTATCTAATATTATAAATTAATACATACAATTTTTATTGTGAATTTTTTTTCTGATAAATTTAACAATTAGTTTTTCTTTTTGAGTTGCCAGGTGCTACTTATTTTCTGTATTTTATTAAAGCATTATTTTAATTGGTGATTTGGCCGAAATTTTATGTATCAGAAAATAATTATTTTGTTTGGAATAAATAATATTATTTAGTCTATTTATAACTTTGAGTTATGCATTGATCTATTACCAACAGAATTTTAAATTCATTGTATAAATACAATTTATTATTATAATATACAGTTTAAAAGTAGCACTATTATAATCAAAAAATATTTTATTTATTTTATTATTTATTTATTGCTTTTTACTGAAAAAATTCAAATTAAGCACTATGTAAAAATTTATTAAAAGTGTTTAAGAATTGTGTATAACTTAAAAGTAATTTGCATTTTCAATGATATAGATAACAAAAAAATATAATGTACATACAAATATTTGACTTATGTACAAAATCTTACAAAAATTTATAGTATTATAACATTTTATTGTTATCATATTAAAATTAAGTTAAAATATCAGAAAATAAATGTTATACTATTTTCTTTTTTAATTGGGTTTTCTTTATTAATTTTGTTAAACCTAGACACATGACAAATAAGTTGTGTACATTTTTTCTTATATTTATTTTTATTATAACTTCTTTTGTACAATATCATTATCTTTTATTTGAACCATGTAATTTTTAAATAAATGATATATATTGTATAAAATAAGATAGTTTTATTTGTCTAATTGAATACTATATATCAACCAAATAAGATTTTATAAAGTCACAACTGTGATTAATGATTTCTAACATTAGAACTTGTTAAAACATTTTTTTTTAAACCAATACTACATTTATTGTATTTTATAGTTATTTTATTTATATCAATTATTTTATTTTATTTATATAATATTTAATATTGTTTTATGGCTAATGGTGATATTTTAACCATGGATCTTATTCAACCTATTTTTTAGTTTTTGTAACTTAATTTTTAATTCAATAATTTGTTAACCATTATATTTCAATAATTTAATAACCAATTGATTTTGGGACCACTGTAGAACTTATATACATTTTTATATTGACCTAAAGCTCTGGTGTTCGCTCAACATAAATGCTTACAATTGTAATTTTTTACAGAAATGTTAACATAAATAATGTATCTCCTGTAACAAGTGTTTATGCAATTTTAATTTTAGTCATCTTAGATTATAATTTTGTTACACGAATGCTTGCTTCATATTTCAAAATAACTTTGTATTAACATCTTAATTTTTAAATATGTATTTATGCAACTTGACATCAATTGTTTACAAGATTAAGTTTTAATTAAATTCTCTAGATGAATGAATGAATTTTCTTGTTTATCATTTTATATTAAAGGTTAATTCAAATTAATTTATTAATCAATATAAAATTGTCAGCTTGGCATGGAAACTCACTATCATTTTTGTAATTAATTTTTTCAAATTATTACTATCATTAAAAAAACAAATGTATAATTGTTTATTATTTCAATAAGATAATATACCCAACTGTATAAGTTTATAGGAGGGGGGCAAATGTGTTTTTGGTAAACTTTTTTTTATAAAGATGGTTAATAAGATGACATTATTAACATTTTCATAATTTTTATGAAAATAAACATTCATGTATATTTATTTTCTATGTGGCAATAATAAATTTAAAAAAAAATTGTTTTTCCATCAACTCATTATTATAAAAATTTCCTAGATATGTTCTGTATGTATGTATTTGAAAACAATGTATTTTAATGCATTATACATGTAAATGTATTTTATCAGGAATATACATATGGTGGGCTCAAAGCGCCCAAACCCCATTTGAAATTCATAGTCTCTAAATTTTTAATCCAAGATATTAACATGTAATATTATTTAAGTAATAAAAAAAAAAAAATCAAATTTAATATTTATCATTCTTTAGCTTCCCTCAAAAATAACTTCTGAAACCAAACTTTTATAATAGTCAATTTGAATTCTATATTACAGATATTTTTGAAAGTATCCACTTTACAATTTTTTTCAGTTGGT
>NW_026099575.1:12264719-12292600 GCF_025091365.1 Daktulosphaira vitifoliae | reverse complement strand
CTTAATAATATACTATAAATTCATTTGTCATTTTTTATTTGAAAAAATCTTTTCTTATATAGATATTGAGGGCATAATTGATGAATTAGTAAACTACAAAAATGCTATTAAGATATTGTCTGTAATACTTAAATGATCAAATTTATCATATTTACACTATTTAAGGGAGGTATTGAGGATTAAATCATTTTGTTACAAATTTTATTATGTATAATCTAATTATATTAAAAATAATGGGGAATTTCAATTTACAAATCTTTTTATAAATTTATATTTATGCCTCTAGGCTAGGAAAGGGTAGATTAAGAAGTATTTTTGTAGTTGAATCACCATCTATTTCTAAAATTCCAATTGGTAACAAGCATCTATAAAAATCATTTGGGGAAATTGATAAAATCACACTCAGCCCCCTAAATAATGTATACCTTCACCTCTTATGTCAAGTTAGAAATGTTTAAAAATTGACTGAAAAATCATGGAAAATTAAGGATATTAATTTTTTAAATTTGTAGCAACCATTTTTTAATAAATATTATTTACTGTTAAGATTGAGATATGTAACTGCTTTGTCTTTAGTAAAAATTAACCTTTAATTTTATTATTTTAGGGACTTAACATCCTACAGTGGATTGTCCAAGACTGATAACCATCAGTTCATCGATCGTTACACATATTTGTGTATAAAAACTAACAAAAACAAAAGTTCTTCCTTCAAAATAATTGTGCGCACATAATAATTATTATGTATTGTATAGTATGGTAAGAAATTTATATATTAACTAGGGACCTATATTTCTGTTGAACAAACTTATGGCCTAATTTTTATAGTCTAATCATGTAATCTAGATAGCTTAATAATTTTTATATGAAAATTTATGTTTAAATATTCTCTAAGTTATTTGATTATCTAATATTATAAATTAATACATACAATTTTTATTGTGAATTTTTTTTCTGATAAATTTAACAATTAGTTTTTCTTTTTGAGTTGCCAGGTGCTACTTATTTTCTGTATTTTATTAAAGCATTATTTTAATTGGTGATTTGGCCGAAATTTTATGTATCAGAAAATAATTATTTTGTTTGGAATAAATAATATTATTTAGTCTATTTATAACTTTGAGTTATGCATTGATCTATTACCAACAGAATTTTAAATTTGTTGTATAAATACAATTTATTATTATAATATACAGTTTAAAAGTAGCACTATTATAATCAAAAAATATTTTATTTATTTTATTATTTATTTATTGCTTTTTACTGAAAAAATTCAAATTAAGCACTATGTAAAAATTTATTAAAAGTGTTTAAGAATTGTGTATAACTTAAAAGTAATTTGCATTTTCAATGATATAGATAACAAAAAAATATAATGTACATACAAATATTTGACTTATGTACAAAATCTTACAAAAATTTATAGTATTATAACATTTTATTGTTATCATATTAAAATTAAGTTAAAATATCAGAAAATAAATGTTATACTATTTTCTTTTTTAATTGGGTTTTCTTTATTAATTTTGTTAAACCTAGACACATGACAAATAAGTTGTGTACATTTTTTCTTATATTTATTTTTATTATAACTTCTTTTGTACAATATCATTATCTTTTATTTGAACCATGTAATTTTTAAATAAATGATATATATTGTATAAAATAAGATAGTTTTATTTGTCTAATTGAATACTATATATCAACCAAATAAGATTTTATAAAGTCACAACTGTGATTAATGATTTCTAACATTAGAACTTGTTAAAACATTTTTTTTTAAACCAATACTACATTTATTGTATTTTATAGTTATTTTATTTATATCAATTATTTTATTTTATTTATATAATATTTAATATTGTTTTATGGCTAATGGTGATATTTTAACCATGGATCTTATTCAACCTATTTTTTAGTTTTTGTAACTTAATTTTTAATTCAATAATTTGTTAACCATTATATTTCAATAATTTAATAACCAATTGATTTTGGGACCACTGTAGAACTTATATACATTTTTATATTGACCTAAAGCTCTGGTGTTCGCTCAACATAAATGCTTACAATTGTAATTTTTTACAGAAATGTTAACATAAATAATGTATCTCCTGTAACAAGTGTTTATGCAATTTTAATTTTAGTCATCTTAGATTATAATTTTGTTACACGAATGCTTGCTTCATATTTCAAAATAACTTTGTATTAACATCTTAATTTTTAAATATGTATTTATGCAACTTGACATCAATTGTTTACAAGATTAAGTTTTAATTAAATTCTCTAGATGAATGAATGAATTTTCTTGTTTATCATTTTATATTAAAGGTTAATTCAAATTAATTTATTAATCAATATAAAATTGTCAGCTTGGCATGGAAACTCACTATCATTTTTGTAATTAATTTTTTCAAATTATTATTATCATTAAAAAAACAAATGTATAATTGTTTATTATTTCAATAAGATAATATACCCAACTGTATAAGTTTATAGGAGGGGGGCAAATGTGTTTTTGGTAAACTTTTTTTTATAAAGATGGTTAATAAGATGACATTATTAACATTTTCATAATTTTTATGAAAATAAACTCATGTATATTTATTTTCTATGTGGCAATAATAAATTTAAAAAAAATTGTTTTACCATCAACTCATTATTATAAAAATTTCCTAGATATGTACTGTATGTATGTATTTGAAAACAATGTATTTTAATGCATTATACATGTAAATGTATTTTATCAGGGGTATACATATGGTGGGCTCAAGTCGCCCAAACCCCATCTGAAATTCATAGTCTCTAAATTTTTAATCCAAGATATTAATGTAATATTATGTAATGTAATATTATTTAAGTAATAAAAAAAAAAAATCAAATTTAATATTTATCATTCTTTAGCTTCCCTCAAAAATAACTTCTGAAACCAAATTTTTATAATAGTCAATTTGAATTCTATATTACAGATATTTTTGAAAGTATCCACTTTACAATTTTTTTCAATTGGTATATTTTAGTTTATTTTGTTTATAACTTTCAAAATTATGATGTAAACAAAAATAAGGTTATTACCACTTATTTTACTTTGGAAACGAATTTATTTTTCATATCTACATTTCAACTAGTTTGTAGGATTTTATCCAAAAGGAGATATACAAAAAAATATCCGAAAAATTGTTTATTTTTACATTCATGATGTCATGGAATTGATATATTTTAAATAATTAAATAGGTATAAAATAAATAAATAAATAAATAGTGAAAAAATCTTATAATTTAATCAGCCATTATATGTACAGATGAACTGCGATTCTGAAAAAAAAAAGTTACAGAAAATTATAATTATGTTTATAAGTAATATTTTTGTAGAATAAAGTTTAAATTAAAAATTCACTTACTATGAATTATAAATATATGAGTAATTGGTAAAAATAACAAATTATTCTAGATAGAACTTTTGTTACACGTTGAAAGTGGTTAAAATAATTAATCTATAACAAATGCTCAGGTAGAAACTTATGGTTCTCTGCATCTCATTAAATAATTACTCAAATAATTTTATTTTACAGAAAGTTATAAACGGTTAAGTAATTTAAAATAATAACTAAAGAGTAGTTTTTAAAGAAATTGATGCAGAACCAATGCTGCAGAAATCGGTGTGCAAGAGTCATTTCTATTTTCAAATTTTTGAGAGATGTTAAGATTGGGGGTATGTTCTTACACAGCTCATACAGTTAAGTAATTGAGGCTAATTGTGTTTTAGCAGTATACAGCATTTACCCACTACCAATTTTTAGCTTTAATGCGAAGTTGAGAAGTTATTAATTTTACAATGACGTCTTCATTTTTTTTTAGTTAACATATACCCTAAAAAAATAATATTTATATACTATTTATATTGAAGGATATACGCTAACAAATCAGACTATACCTAACATAAAAAAGATTTTTGTGGCGCTACATAAAACCTTATAATTTTCTGAATTTGTAAAGAATAAGCAACTAAATATTTAATTTGAGTGAATATAAAATAAATAAATGTGCTTAATAATTATACGTTTTAAATATGTTTTTACGTAATACTTACATTAAAATTACACTTTGGTGTCAGTTTTTTCTGGGGTGGGTTGTAACATAGATTTCGTAGCGAATGTCAACTTTTGTGATACTAAATGTGCAATCATATTGGATCTCCTCCATACGAACTCTTTAGTCTTGTCGTGATCGTCAGCACTTTCCACCTTCAACTGAAATAATTAAGTATTAACGTTCGGAAAACAAATACCCTCGACAAGCCCATAATATATACAGCCCTACGCCATTTTAGTATTTAACTATCAGATATATTATCGTGTACTTGTTTAGGTTGATGAACGCGAATTGAATGTAACGTAGCCGCTCCGCCATTCAACACTCGCAAATTTAATCGGCCGATTAATTCACCGGTAGTAGCTGTTGCTGATCTAATCTCTTTCTTGGCTCCACGGCCGAACTAGAAAAAAAAATCATAAGTTATCTGTGTGTGCAAGTTGATTGTTACACATTCAATTTACGTTACTCTTTAGCCATTTGTACACGCATTGAATATTTTGTAAAAAAAACCCAGCACAGGGGGGTCGCGGCACAGTGGTGACGTGACATAGTTGGATCAAGNAAATGGTAAAAAGTTTTGATTTAAGTATCAAAACATAAATACTTCTATTACTTTTATCACGTTTAAAATAATTATACATTTTAAACCATCACAATCATACAGCTAGGGATTAGTTTTTAAGCATTTTCTATGCTTAAAAATCTTGAACACACACTATAAATGTATTTTCAATATGATTATAAACAAAAAATAGAAAAGTTTCTGTGGCATTATTTGAGTTTCGTTTTATGGGGGAGAGATATACATAAGATCATTTTTGACTTCCCTCTCTAAACGAAAATAATCATCACATATAATCATTTTTGCTATGGGGATATGATTACAGCAGTGTATGGGTCGATTAAAAACTTTGAGGACTCATGTTGGATAAAAATTTTTGCTAGTTTTACATACTTCTTTTTCTACTTTTAAAGTTAATGGACCGACCAAAAACTTCGTCTTGACAGTGGTGTGACTGCTCATCACGTTCACGCTAACGTCACCATCTCGTCGTAAAGTGCTTAATCCATACATCGTAGCTCTGGCCCTTGGAGGAGAATTTTTTGTTACCTGTAACAATTAAAATACAAACATACGTTTAAATATTCGTACACAGGATTCTAAAGTTATCAATATTTTAGATATAAATGTAATAAAATCAATTGTTTAAATTATTAGAGGTGGTTTTATTATTTGTTTGTAAAATAAATTAAAATTATATTTTTAATAAAGTTTTAATTTTAAATAAATACAATTTTCATATATAATAATAATTTAAAGTATATATACTTTATTTTTATTTCCAGCTTTTGGCTTATTGTTTTGGGCTTTTGATTTGCGTGCTTGGTGGTGCTGATGATGGTGCTGTGAGTGATGAGGATGATGGTGATGATGATGGTGATAAGTTTTGTGATGTTTTCGTTGAGCTCTGGCAGTGCCATTGGTGGTAGGTTTTTGTGCCGAAACGTCTGTTACAACTGGTGGTGCGGAAGAAGTTTCATTTTTTGTCAATATTTGTTCGTTACTAGAAATTACATAAAATACCACTTTTAAGTGCTGGGAAATAAAAAGGAAGGAATATTATTATGCAAACACAAAAAAACATAATAATTACATAGAATAGATCAAACTGAAAAAAACTGTAATATTAGTGCTAATTGAAAATTATTTATTTATCAGATATTTAATAAGATTATCCCTTCTCAAACAAGAAAAATAATGTTTTAAAAATCCTTTAATGGCTCCATTGTAAAAACAATGTGTTATAAATATATTAATCACATTAATTCCAATAAAAATAAATATCTAAAATATATGTTTATATAATGTTTTATTTGAATGATTTTTATATTTTATGAATGTTTTAAATGCATTACTTTATGTCTATTGGCATAAATGTAAAAATATAACTCGAGTTATACACATGAGTTACAACACATCGTCAAGTATTTATTTATTCGAATTATTTTCAGAAAAAAAATTTTATATTTAAGATATTTTTATCGATTATTTTTAAATATCGTAGTGTAACTTTCTATCGACAAAAATTTATTCAAATTCAAAATTAGATAAATAATAAATTACTCTTAGTTTTTTTTTTTGACATAAATTCAAAAATCATTCATAAAAACTGAAGACTAATTCATTTTTGTTATATTATATTAAAAATAACTAAGTAATTCCAAAAGACAGAATAATAAACAATCAAATAAAATAAAAATAATAATACCGTGAAAAGCAGATAGCAGAGAATTGCTATATAGAAAAATTGTTACAATAAAGAAATTTTGTATTTTAAATTGTAGTAGCACTGTGCCAATCGGATGATTTTATTGTTAAAATAGTACAACAAATATTTTGTGAAAATATCGACTACATTTTAGATTATTCAAATCAATTTTAATTTTATTATGTTTTTATATAAAAGTATATTAAAATTGCATTAATATTTTTGTGTATTAATAGTGTACATTTTTAGTGGACATATTGATCTATTTTATCTATTTTACTGATCATGCCGAGACCATTGAATTAGACTTTGACTTTCACTAATATTTCAAATGGCATAATTATGTATTTTATAAAAACTTACGTATCGTCTCTTGATTCAGCTTTATTCTTGGGCTTTTGTGTTGTGCCTTTTTTTTTGTTATCAGNACATTTTTGGGTTACAACGATGTATGGAAAATTTCTAATCGGTTAAGTAATTGCAATGCATTAATTTGATTTAGCAAATAAAACTTATATTTACAAGTAATTAAATCAACGCAATCTGTTTCATTTACAGTATAAAAAACTTAGTTTGTGATTAATTCATTTACTTTTAACTAAAATACCAAAAAGATATGTCTTAAAACATTATTTTTCTGTTATAATTACTACTCATAAATGATAAAATTATTGCATTCTATAGAATTGTCCAAAGATTTATAAAATTAGCCAATTCAATTATTAATATTACTGATCATGTCGAGACCATTGAATTAGACTTTGACTTTCACTAATATTTCAAATGGCATAATTATAGTATTTTATAAAAACTTACGTATCGTCTCTTGATTCAGCTTTATTCTTGGGCTTTTGTGTTGTGCCTTTTTTTTTGTTATCAGCAGTAGTTTCAGTGGGGGTTTGAAGACGTACGTTAACCGGATCGTAGTTTTTACTTAAAATCTTATTAATTCTGTTCAATATGTTGTCTACAAATCTGTTATATTTAGCTATATATGACGGTGGTACTGTCACAGGATTGTTAGTCTGAATGGCACCTATTTTAGTATTAGATATTATTAAGTTACACAGGTCCAAGTTTCTAGACCCACATACCACAATTATAATATTATAAACGAACAGTATTTTCATTTAACACCGTGCCAAAAGTTTGAGCTGTTTTCAAGTAAGAGATAATATAAATAAAATAAAAATATTTTCGTTGAAAAAAGTCAAATAATCGTTATAAAGCCAAGTATGTTGACACAGTGTCAAAACCAGCTGGTGTAAAATTCCCTAGAGACTAGGTCAGAATTACTTAATGGAAAATATATAAAAGAAAATGCGCAGGTGGCTGAACACTTGGGTTTAAAAAGTTTGTTTAAAATACAAAAACAAAAAATAATAATAGTGACATCGTATTTTTGCGATGCAAGAAAAATGAAGTGTAAAGATTGTGTTTACAAAGTTAATATAAATAGATTACTATAGATAAAGTTAGGGCTCAATGCTCCCCGAGTAATTCAGAAAATTATATCTAATGTGATATAAAAATATTTCTTATACAAAACTTTTCCTATATGAACTGTTTTAATTTCATATAAAATAGCCAGGACCAAAAGTATAAACATCTAAGGGACGGGCTGTGGGATGAGTTTCTCAAATAACTTCTCAAGTTACAATTATTGCAAGATGTTGTGTGAAAAACAATGGGGCTATTATCTATTATTCAGATGAAGACAAGAGTGTACATTTTGAAGTTATTTTTTCAATATTATTATTATTAGTGTTTATTGTTTTTACTCGGGTAATAATGTTTCAAAACTAATCGAATAAATAAAAAATTAGCCAACACCGGTAATAAAGCTTACGATGGTACAATGAATATATTTCCAGTATGAATAAATAAATTACAATATCGAGTCACGATTAGTTACCAGAGATTTACAGTGGGCTTATTTTTACACGAGTATCATGGCGAACACATTCGCGTTTAAAGATAACTGAACATTGTTTTTACCGTTTTTCTACTACGCCCTTGGCAATTGGTTTACGAGATATTATTAAGATTTTTCGCCATCGGAATGCTCACGTGATGTCTGTTTGAGTGATGACTACGACGCTGGAGACCTTCCGTCCGACACCAATGTAACTACATAATTACCACCAGTGGGTACACGAAAGATCCGTTAATCACCCGGTTTATCATCTATGACTGCGTATGCGTATGTTTTTAATAACGCTACACTGCATAATGTACAATATTACACCGGCTACACTCGGTGCTGGGTCAACGTTCGCGCTATAATGTTAACGCCTAACCGCTTCTCGATATTATTATTTTAACGTTATCATTAACGCTATTATTATTATTCCTTGTCTCGCGCCTAGTTTTCAGGTCGTAGTCGTCGCAGCCAACGCCACCTATTCTTGCGATCAGCCCGATTCGGCTTCAGATCCGCGTGTGCGCCGAATTTATTATTACAACAACAATCGTCTATTACAAATTAAAATTAATATCATTATTATTGGCGTGTTTATCAATTGCGGTTGTTGGATAGCGAGCGCAAAATAGAACCACATAAGTGGTACGGACAGTAGACCAGTTTGGCCTCCTTAAATTCGATAACAGCATTCCTCCGTGAAACCAGCATCTGGCACGGTGTACACTGTCGTCTCTATTGTACCTTTTATTATTATTGTCATGGTAAACTTTACATTAATTCCATGCTTGTGTTGACGTATTAATAAAAATCATTACATTTATGTACACTTGTTAATGTATAGGGTGTTCAGTAAGTAAGAAAATGGGATCCTATTGTACTCATTGATTGTAAAATGTATACTGTTTGCATACTTCTTGAACACCCTGTAAATATTAATGGCCGTGTATTTCCATGTGCCTCGCCGACAAGCCAAGAGTGTTATTGTCGATAAAATTAGGTATGTTAATACGATACAAAATCAGGCGAGAGATGTGTAACATGATTGTTATTTCATTATTAATGTATTATTTGTACATCATTTTTCAATTTATCGTGTAGGAGACTGGGCACAATAATGTTATAATTTATTACTTTGTCCCTTCCCCTCACGACGGTAATTCAGTTGTTACTACGAAAATATACTTTAACCCTTATCCACTTACGGTTACTGAGGCGATCGGAAAAATCCTATTAAAATTCAAGAGCGGCAAATCTGTTTTTTACATTCGAATCATGTTTTTGTTTTTGACGTTAGGATCGATTGGATTTGGCGTTGAGTGTTTTTACTTATCTTTTTTCATATTATTACCTGGCATTACTTTTATTTTAACGACTTTTTCCCCGTTTGTTTTCACAACAACAATTATTGCTCTTGTTTTAGAAATGTGTTTTTTATGAAAAATGTTTTTTAATAAAGCAAAAACGTAATGCGTGTGTTCCAGTTCAGGTACGATCTACCAGACTAAAAAGTAAACTATCAACCTCCTCCTCGTACTCGTCAAGGAAATAGTAAACTTTAACGGTGTTTACACACAAATACAAGTACGTGTTTTATATTGTTAGCGAAAAAAGCAATTTTCTTTTCAGAAAAACCCACACACGTACAATTACCGATGTCAAGTGCCGTAGTTACATTATATTCGCAGATGTGCGTGTGTTTAGGTGTAACTATTATTATTTATTATTATTACTATTATTGTTGCGAACATTGGCACAGAATAATGGTGTGTTGTAAAAGGGTCACTGGACGGACATGTCGGTGGTACATGTATTTTTATTGTCCCGGGTTGGATGCATTCGGGGATAAAATCTACAGCGGAAATGGAATGTTTCTCGCAGCACCCGGGGCAGAGAACTGTTAGCTTTAGTCAGACGTCAATTTATGGCACCGTCGAAATTATTAATCGCGTTGTACCTGCCAGGTCAAATATTCTAATGCGTTCATGCCATTACATTGTACCGACCATTTGTGTACCGTCACTCGCCTACCATTACCACCGAAAATGTCGTCGCCGTATAATATGCAGTTAAATCGTCCGAAAGCCGAAACATGCAGTTCACTGGAAAATGTCTTTTGTCCATAACAACTATTGTGTATTTCTATCTATGTACATATTCATGACTAACCGCTGTTCTGTAGGCACAGCATAATACTCTCGAGTTCGTCCTATACTGATGGTTTACTACAAAGGTCCCTTTGAACTTAATTTTCTCTTTTTCCTATTTGTTATTTAATGGGCAAGCATAAGAAAAAACGTAGTCTTAGCTTACGAATTAGGCCCCTAAAATTTGTGAACAACCAATGTAAAAACTCATTAACGTTTCCTTCTTGGCAATCAAATGACAACAAAACTTCAAGACGGAATTATACAGACTGACCATCAATATAAAACGCAATTTTTCATACTAGTAGGACAATAGTTGAGAACGCCCATTTTCTAAAACAAACCGACCACCCAGACGGTGAAAGTTTGTCGTTTTTTCTAGAAAAACAGTTTCGAAGGCCTCTGTTACGAGAAAGATTATAATGTTTTATCGTTATTATGTACCCAACAAAAAATATGTTATTCCGGTTGCTTTCTATACCGTGAAACGGTTCAAGTTAGTGTCCGTTTGTCCTGCGGGCGACTGTCACGACGGCCGCGATTACGGCACGCCCACAAGGTCGACACATATACGCGACCGGTAACGGGGTCACATCCTTGAACCTGTTCCGAGGGGGAATGCTACCGTCGTATCCGGATGCGGGTTTCCGGAATATCGTTGTGGATCTGGGGAGGGAGGTGCACTCGGTAGCACTCGTACATATCAAATGGGATTAGCCGACGTATCCGCTCGCCGCTGAAGGGAAGTTGTAATAAAATTAATTTATGTAGACGGATATGGGAGCGATGAAATGCTTTTACTCTTCCTGATAAGGCGTTGGTTACGTTTTATTAATATCGTTTGCCCGTCGACGTTAGACGTTTCCACCGTGAAAACCTAGTTAAGATGATAGTCTTATCATAATACCGCGGGATTTCGTTTTGAATACAAACGATTCCTCGCGGATAGGATTACAAGGGATTCGACAACGTTATTGGCTTATAGCAACAGGATACATATTAATTCTGAGTTAGTTTAAGAAAAAATGTTGTAAAAAATAAAATCTTCTATTATTCTGTGATATCACACTAGTGTTGAATTTTGGTTGAAATATTAAAATTAATTTATTTAATTAGTCAATAACGAAATTAATATGAACTAGTTTAATTACCGTAAAAACGTGATGTCATCATATATTTACTTTTTTTTTAATCAAGGCATTTTCACTACAGAATATTTTTAAATTATTCAACGTGACGTATCGTTGAAGATTATGTAGGTTATGCGTTCCAAAAGTATTAAAACCATCTGCATAATAATTTTTAAATGTACGAGGACAATCCAACGGGTAGGAGGTAATGTCAGTCCAAAATAAAATAACATTACCGTCGTTTAGACCGTAGTAGTCGATTAAACTATCTATATAATTATTTTTAGTAGTATCTAGAACTTTTAGTTGACCCAAATATTTATTTACTGACGAACGCATAATGGGAAAGTTATTTAAATTGATAAAATATTATTAGATTGGTGTATAAAAAAAATCTGAGCGTTTTGAGTATGTTTGAAGTATGATTGTATGAAAAGATTGATGGCCAACAGGTTATAATAACTTGCACCAAAATAACGGTTCTGCTGTATATATTAAAAAATATATAGTATTTATTAATTTTATCTCGTGTGGAGATGTATTTGATAAATATCAAGATGGATATTAATTTTATTAACTGCTATGAACATGTTAGCTAGAAATATAATCTATATAGGTTAGGTACGATGTATAGATGTATTTACATAAATGTTACGCTGTAAATGTAAATGTCAATGACTATTAGTTGTGTTATTTTTGTAAATTTACACTCCCAAAAATTTAAACGTTGAAAGCACGTATTTTTTTTAAGCTCAAAAAGTATTGATGCAATGTATGTTTACCATATTGAAAAATCATTAAACGATTTTTCTTAACAAACCAAATTTGGTTTTCATAAGCCTTATAAGCCAAAGTTTATTGTGAATGCTATGTACACCTTGCTTGAACTTCAAAAAGCAATGAATAAATATTAGCTTAGGTGGAGAGTATGTCTCTGGCATATTAAAAATAAATGTTAATCTATAGATGAAAAATATTTACCGAAGTTTTTATTACGAATCATTAAATACTAACTTACGGACTGTTTAAATATTTTTCTCTTTTTCCTTTAAAAATAAAATTTATTTGAGCCTTGGATAGAAATAATATTACTTTTTAAAAGTAAAATTTCAAAATAACAAATTTGTTTATGTTATTAGGAAAATTATTGAAACACTCTGGATTAAGCGGGGGCTAAACATTTCGGGGCCCATCACAAAATTTACTAGACTGTCACGATTAGTACATACTGTTTTTTTGCTCATCACTTTTTTATGGTATCGATATTTTTAATTATCTTTCATCTCAAGATAACTGCTCCGGGACCTATATAGTTTTTAATTCGGCCCTGGAAATTCTTGTAATAGAAATTATTGACGGATATAATCTATTAGTAGCATTATGCAGTATGAGAATTTTCAGAAGTATTATTGAGACTATTTTTAATAAATCATTCGATCGTTTGATTTTATATGAATGCTTGGCTAATCCGTTAGAAATCTCACAAAGGTTTGGTATGTTAATTATTATTTTAATATTAATAAATTTAAAAATTCCATCTTTTGTTGTTAAACTAGGGAGGTTAATTTCATTCGTCTTAAATGTACATTCACCTAAAATTAGAATGGAACCGATTCCCAAAACCAAGCATGCCAAGGATAGATGAAAAATTCTGTACAAATAATAGTCATAAGGACTCATTGAGTCAAGAGGGTCATGCATTTACGTAAACCACTCACGAGCTCGTCCAGCACTCTTGGCTTCCGAATCTGAGGACTCGTCATCGTCGTCATCATCTTCGTCATCGTCGTCATCATCGTCATCGTCATCGTCGTCGTCATCTTCGTTTGCCGAATCATCATCATCATCGTCCTCATCATCATCACTCGTTTCGGTCTGGGAAGAGGCTTGGCCGGCAACTGCGGAAGCTATGCTGTTCGAGTCAACGACTTGGACTGATACCGCATTGCCGTTACCAGCTAATTCGTCATCATTTGGCAATGGAGACAATAAGGTGACAGTATGCGGACCATCTATGTCAGAAAACGACGATGACGACGAGTCCCCTTCCTCGACGGCTCCATCGTAGTCGGCGTTTGTCGGTTGCTCACCGGCAGTTCCTGAAGGGTAGTCCACCGATTCGCTTGCCGATTGTCCTAAAGGCGTGATCGTGCTGGACACCGATCCAGATATCGGCACCACGGAAGAGACCGTTCCCGGTGTTTCATCATCATCATCATCATCATCATCACTATCTGTCGATAAACCGTCAACAATGTTAGCTGTCCATTAATTATATAACCATAGATTAAGTTCGCGTACCAATACGTTATAATCTATGGTATTCCAGCTGATCGGTCAGTAAAAACGTTTACAACTGTATTTTTAGGGTCATTATTGTTAATCAAAAACGACGTATAAAAAACATCACACTAACTAGTTACTAAACATGAAATTTCAAAGTATTGTCTGTCTGCTAAATTTTATGCAATCTAGTATGAGCTTTAGAATGTGGTATTATATTACTATACAACCCTTATTTCACATTAGACAATTGTGAATTTTATTTAATAACAGTTTTTTTAATTCTGGCCGATCAGTTGGTGTGCTGTTTCGACAAAATTTTTTTAATCATATAATATTAATAATAACTGCAATATCTATTTACTTAAATGCTGAGTTAGTGTGCGTTAATGTACTGGAACAGGAAACTTAAAAAAAGATTTATAATTAAAAACAATACCACATGAAAAGGTTTCCTGGTCTGCACACAATACCGGTCACCATCCGAGAATACCAAATACTATCAGCCAAAAAATAAATAAGTATAATTACTTAGAAGCGTTTAATTACTATTCATTAATACCATGTACGGCATACCTTCACCATATTTTGGTACTTATATTTATATTCTCAGCAATGGCGTTTGCAATAAAATAAGAGCAATTGGTTTATAATAATATAGTAAAAAATATAAATCAATTTTAATGTTATAAAATCTGTTTATTTGCTGAAATAATCGCTATCACAGCCATGTTTTGTTTTTCTTTGATAATAAAAAAAATAATGTTTGTTATGACACTCGATTATTTAAAGTAATATTTAATCTTATGCTATTGAACACGAACTTACATTTTTTTGTATTAATGACACTATGTATTCGTGTGGTGTTTGTTATTATGGTAACAATATTGTCTCAAAAAAATATATTTTAAATCAGTAATCAGTAAAAATAAATTTTGAATAATTAAAAAAAATCATGTGTAATTTAAAGCGGCGAAAAAATAAATAAATCTATAATAAATCTATAATAAATAAATAAATAAATAAATATTAAATAAATAATTAAATTAGAGTTTAAAATAAATAAGTTTGGTTTCTACAATCTTAACTCTAAGTTTTTTTATTTATATGTTTTTGATCGAGTCCGTTAAGTAGTGAAATGTGTTTTTCGATGTTGTTTTTTCACATGTCATTTACAAGTGTATACATAGGTCATATGTACACATTGTGTTGTATTATCTTGATGTTATCAGTGTTTCTGTAATTGTTTAGTTTCCCGTGGTCGATCTAGTTCGATCAACCTAAAAAAAAATAAACAGACACACAATGCCAAATTACACTCGTGTCACAATCATGTTCAAAAGCCTACTACAATCTTGTCACATTAACTGACCAAGATCTACACACGTCTCCCCCTCTTTTTCCCGTGGGAAATCTTACGGAATGACCAAAATTTGTCCTCGTTAGATTTTATGATAGTAAATGGAAATTTCAAAAAAATGTGTTATATTTAAATATTTATCGTTCTGCTGATGTTCGTACATCACTCATGTTTAGCGTTGACAATTGTAGGTTAATATTTTAATGAAACATTGAAATTCATATTTGTTAAAAATTCATAGGGACGAATTTTGGTAAAGTACAAAATGTGTGCAGTAAAATCTTAATTATTTAAGTTAGTGCTATTTTTTGGCAATTAATAAATTAATTTTATAGCTTATCAAAAAAAATGATTGGTGTTCAACATGACTAGTGCAATAGTGAAAAAAAATGAAATATTGAACTTCACTTTTGTGTGCAAACAAAATAGTAAAAATGCCATAAAACATATTTGTCTTGTAATTATGTTTTAAAGTTTTATTTTGAAGCATATTTTGCTATACCTAACGTTTTGAATTGTTAATTTTATCTCGTTAAAGTATGTATAGTATTGTGACAAATTTATCATGTTTCAACAAACAAAAGTCAAGTATAAGTCATCGTCAAATTGTTGTCGAGTTTTGAAGCGGTACGAGGTATTTCATAATTTATTTATATTTAGTAAAGAAGCAACTCTTTTTATTGATCCACGTGCTTTTTTTTTTTATCTTAGAGTTTGTAGTATTTGGAATTGGGTTTTCAAAATCTATTGTCTTTGATTGATCAGGGCTGTAAAATTTAACCGTAAATGCATTATTATTAAATCTGTAAAATTGATATTACAGTAGATCTAAAGTTTTAATAATTATCGAACTTTGTTGTTTGTAATCTAAAACTTAAATGCGTTCTTGTTTAGATTGACAAACAGTTGTATTTAATACGGATGTTAATTGATTTTGAACGATTATCGTTTTTGTAAAAATTTTTTTAATTTTGTTTAAGAGGAAATTATTATGCTATTATACTGTGCTATAATTTTTATAGTTTCAGTAAAATCAAATAATAACGATTTTGTATTCAATTGTTAATATATTGTCATCGGAGAACATTTCTTAAAAGATTTTCTTTTTAATCGATTATGATTAGAAAACGATTCGATTCGTTTGTCCGCGGTGAAATTATCTATGTTATTATTTGTCGTCGTTGTTACCACAGCTATTATACGATTGGGAAATCGTCCGCGGGAAAGCGATGCGGCGTAACGAAGAGTCGTTCATATTTTTTAAATATACCTCGATATTATTACACGGTCAATAACAAAACGCTTCAAGCGCGTGGATCTAGGGTTTGTCTCATTGAATGGGTCGACGGCAAAGAGACAAACAAGGCTGCGACTATGTACCTTTCTACAAGCAAAATAATGGTATAATAGTATTAACATAATACACTGTTAATCCTGATTCGGTGGGTTATCAAGGATTACATAAAAGTATTATATTAATATTATTATAAAATATTATTTTATTACATTTGTGTGATATCGTGCGAAATTTAACGCTGTGCTAGTTAAGTGTTTACATTTTAAGAACTACATTGTAAAAGCTACAATTTCCCATTTGACGGAAGAAAGAGAGAGTATGTAGAAGAGTAGTAGACCCTAAAAATATTTTAACAACATAATAAGATTAATTCCAACGTAAATGTTGGTTCGATACTAACCTCCGAGGATGTCATCGAAGAATCTGTCGAAGTAGTCATCGTCTTCATCGTCATCATCATCATCATCATCATCGCTGGTCGATGAGGCTTGTGTAGCTGTAGGTGATCCACCAGCGTTGCCACCGTTTACGGAAGAAGCAACATTACCGTTGGCACTGGCTGGTTGTGGCACAACATCAGCTTGTTCTTCGTCGTCTTCTTCGTCATCGTCATCGTCATCATCGTCATCATCATCGTCATCGTCATCGTCGTCGCCGGTGATATCTAAGTCTAAGACATCATCATCATCATCGTCGTCGTCATCGTCATCGTCGTCCGTGGACGCCGCTGGGGCTGATGGGGCGGCGGCTGCGACAACTGGCTGTGGTACTTCAGATACTGGAGCTGGTGAAGCTGCTGAGCCTGACGATTCTGCTGATTGTCTGCCGCTGTCTATTGGGGTTGGAGCTACCTTGTCTGTTACTTCGGATGAACTTACCAATCTAGATGGTTCTTCGGTAGAGATAGGTGATGAGCTGGCGGTGTAAATTAGTGCGCAGCACCCAAGGGTTACGATCAATATCCACTTAATCATCTGCAAAAATACAAAACAAATTTTATCGCTTAACCACCTAAGCATCTATCACCTATGGTTAACAATGATTATTGCATAAAAAATAATATTGAGCACAAAATGATATCTTATCAACTCAACAATTCTAAAAATATGCAAATAAAACAGCTAAAAATAATGATAATGATTTATCTTATTGCTTCTTTCAATAGAATATGATTTAAATGTATGCAATATAAATTCTACTATTGAAAAATCTTACATAAATATCATAATGTACAGTTAATTCATCAAATTTTTAGATCCCAAAAAAATTTTTAATTGAATAATTGAAAAATAAAATTCAAACAAATCGTTTTTGGTGAAACATATTGACGTAAATATTTTTTACACATTTGTGTTTCAATCAAATTGCGTAGCTCATTTTATATGAATTATTATTCCAACAGACTTTAAGTTATATATTTGACAAAATAGTTGAGAAATTTTTTATTGTATCGTTTATTTTGTACATAAAGATTTGTTTGATCATTTATGATAAAAAAACAAATAATAATGTACGTTTCAAACATATTTAAAAATTATCAATAAAACATAATGGAATTTTTTAAATTAATTTTTTTTTTGTAATTATGAATAGTGTCTATTGGAAATATTCAATTAAAAGTTAGTCTGCAAAATAAAATTTAATTCACGTTGTAATACACATTACACAACGCAAGTGCTACCAGATGATACTATTTAACTAATATATAATTATTTATTCTATAACGATTTTTAATGTTACTATTATACCAACGTGAACCTTGTCCAAGTTTGGCCACGTACATTTGTTTGAGTTCACAACAAATCTAGTATGACCATTACCCGTAACCTAAGAAGAACCAAGAACCATAAGAGAGTAGATCTATGATTAAAATGTTTTTATAACTAAATGCCACCACAACTAAATGCGTCTACACTAATACGACAAGTACTAATTAGCTGTATTTCATTACGTATAAATCTAATTTACTTGATTGCATACATCAAAGTGTACCATAGAGTAATAGTTACAGAAATCGTTACAGTTTGAATAAGCCCAACACAACTGCAAGCGAGTCTTTGTCGGCCGTCGTGATAGAAGCATTTGAACGTGTGCTACCCCGTAAGCCCTCGGAAGTGAATTTAAAGAAAATAATACATTACAATATGAAGATAATGTGTACTATTTTTAATAGCTACAGAGTTGATCGTGTAAATCTCACCGACAAATCGCAAGGACGAGGCGGCATGACATCACTGATCGTCTCATTAGGGTCGCTAATGGAGATCGCGGTATCCGCGGGCAGTTTAAAATCTTTCTGATCCCGGATCGCATACATCCTAGAATTTTAGGGAAAAATCTCAGTCCGGTTTCTACAGGCTTAGGTACAGAATTTATTGTTGAGTTTATAATATGTTTTCCGTCCCATAGCGATGTACGTGTTAATGTTTATAGTATTTATCTACTATGAACAATATTACTCAAGTACAATGTAGTTATTAATATAAATTTTAATTGTTTTATTATCCTGTCGGCCGTCGTATAAAAACAGTGACTTTGCGTTACAGCAATTTAATGATCATGATATAGTTAATTGGTTGATGTATTTAAAAATTGAATGTTATAAATATTTATATTTCATTTGTTTGCACGTAAAAAAAAAAAAAAAAATCATAAAATAATTATACAACGTTTTCGCCACAATAGACGCACACTGACCTTTGGTTTTTTGCTAAGTTAACTCGTGAGTGAAAATTCGTCCACACCACGGATTTATATTCGACGATCCGAACTATGTTAGCGCGAATCGACGGAAGATGTCGCACGGCACTGAACGCGCGAAGAAATGTAAAAAAACACACACTCACACGACAATCACAAGTGAACTGTATCAGCTCCTTAATGCGACAAACTGAACTTCGGCAATTGACTAAAAGAGTAGTTTAAACTTAGTAGAGCTATATACCGGGCAAGGTGCCGTTATAGTGGATGACCTGCGCCATGATAAGTGCGCGCTAAGAAGACTTTCCCTTGGATATCCCCTCTTGACTTTGCGCGTACACACTTGCACGCTACAATATGTTAGGAAGTTTTTTTTTTTATTAACAGGAATCTCCGAATGTACATATTTTTTATTAATTTAATAGGTATCGATAATTTTTTAGCGTGAAACTCAATTGGTATCAAATAATTTCCGTGGTATACATTCTGTTTACAGCTGATGCTTAGCAACTCTTGTACAATGCTTACATCCGCTTCTACAGGCGGATCCGATTACGGCGACCGATGGTCAATTTTCCTTTTTACGGAATGAATGCATAAGTTATATAAAAAATATAGCAATTGTGATCGATGGTGACGTATCAAATAGCAATATTATACCTTATAGGGAAATAAATTCATTTTTAAGATTTGAATATTACTATTGACATTTGGATACATGTAGCTTTTTTTTAACTTAATATAGTCAACTTATGTTAAAAGAAATAAGTACAAGTAATTTTTCACATGCATCACTAGGTCAACCGCTTCAAATTTAAGTCTTTCCAAAGGATAATAATTATTTATTGTCAGAATAATTTTATACAATAACTTTAAACTAGAACGCTTTTAAGACGTATACAACATATATTACTATTATAATAGCTATAAGCCAAACTTATTTTAATATTAATGGTTTGATTTTAATAACAATTTTATACATAACAATTATATTTTAAAAAAAAAATTGATTAATAAATTACCTGATTTATACTTGTTCTATAAAAACCTGCATGGTGCGAATATTTTAATTATAATTATAGCGTTTAACATCTATTTACTAGAGTTTCAGACTGTTATCTAACAATTTGATAACATTTAGAATAAAATAATAATATTGCGGGCTCAATAAGCTAAAATTGCTTTTGAGATTGTCATTTTTTCGGAAATTCACATTCTCTCTATTTTATTAACTTCATTCATTGACGTTTAATGGGCTCTAATATACCTGCGTTTCCAGTAATTTAGATCTGATTTTCTTTAACAAGAATACTATTAAAAATAGTACTGTCTTAAAATAGAAACTTTATTAAATATCAGTATTGACTATGGACGGAGTATTACTAATATTTCAAATTACACCAGTAACTAACCATTGACTATCCCGTACTAACATAGACTGGCTGGTGTCTTGTCTAAGTGCTGATTGGCCGTCAGTACTCGGCTGTCATTTCTGACAGAAAGCTGACATAATATTGGTTATATACTAAACCTCGTGTACTGATCTGTCAGTACGGAAAAGTGTTATCATCCCAGATATATGTCAGTACTGAAAATTGACATTGTACCAGTACCGTCAGTACTGAGCCGGCATTACAAACATATTAATTTATGATTAGGTATATATTTTTTCAATAAAATTTAGTTGTAGTTTGGGTTCAAATTTTTATTGAATAAATTCGGATTTATTAAAATAAGAATAATATTTTCTTAATGTTAAAAATAAGTATTTTTCATACTTATATTGTTATAAGTATTTAAAATGTTTAAATGTCATGTTAGGGTCATTTATCAGAAGTATATATTTTATTAAGTCAATTTCAATAATCTTCGTGTGGATTCAAAAGTTTTATGTTGGTTAAATATCTTAGTGAAACACAAAAAGTGTTGATTAATGTGTTTGATTGTGTGAAGAGTTGATAATGCAGTTATATTTAGCCAGTTTAAGGATTTAAATATAGTTCCCGTTGTTACGAGCCAGTTTTTAATAATTACATTGAAGCATATTGTTGCTTTTGGTCCTCTATTATTTATTAGATTCCCACCTAGTTAACCGGCTAGCCATGACCGTATGTACTCATTTATTTCACCTTTTTTTCATTCCTCTTTGTAAATTTGTTTCGTGACAATATATAGATAAAGTTTATTTAAATTCAAGTTATGCGGGCTTATTTAAAAATATATGTGTTTTGTCACTGGGGATAATAATTTAGGCGTATAGGGTTAAAAATTGTGAAAACCCAACTTTTCAACTAAATAATCATAGCCTTCGTTGTATCACGTATATTTAAAATTTTCATATTATATAATTTTAACTGTTAACGTTTTAATATTTTCATATAATCATTTATGATTATTTTTAAGTCAATACGTAATTTATTTTTGAAAGAAATAATAAATCGTTTGCCAAAAAAAAAAAAAAAAATGCATTTTTTGTACAGTTAAAAGAAATTGTGTACAGGTAAAACTGCCAAGATAGTACATTTTTAACTTAAAATAATAAATAGGGTTATACATTGTTTTATACATGATTGTACATTATTTAGCATCAATGATTTTTTGACTCAATTCAAAGAAAATTATTGAATTGTATTATTGATGAAATGACTTTATTTTTGTTTCAAAATTCGTGTGAGGTCAATGGTAAGAGAAATATTAATTATATAGAGCTAAAAATGTATGAATTTATATTTTTTCAACTTTAAACAGCATAATTACAAAGTATTCCTTCTTAATATCATTAATAAATAGATAAATAATTTTTTAAAGCCTTTGATGGATCAGATATATTTAAACCACGGTTATTTAGACGATTTTAAGTTAAATAAAAGATCCTCTACTCTCAAAACTTAGTTTTAGATAATAACGAACTTATTAAACAATATTATGATTTAGATTATCTAAGCGTTCTATGTTGTAATAAAAATTTATAACATTTAGAAACTATTTGTTATCATACATATTTGTACTTTTTAATCTCATACCAAATGAATTGTATACTAATAAAAGTATATATATTTTGATTAGTTACTGAAACTTTTAAGTTTGATTCAAATAATATTTTAAGAATGATTAGTTTATCCATTGAGCGTTGCTGAATTTGCCACCTATCGTGGGATAGATGTATTATGGCAGAAATCTTTGCAGGAGTATACTCAATAACTTCCTAAAGTTTAATGACGATCAGATGATTACTGTATAAAAGATAGATAGACATACATTCATATACATACACACACATATATAAGAAAATGAAAAGAGAAAAATAAAAAAAAGAATAAGTATTCTTTTTGCAATTTTTAATGATATGTATACACTAGAAGATAATTGAAAGAATTATTCTAGCAAAGTTGTTTATTTATGAGAATTATGATGGCATAATTTTCATTTTAAACGGTGAAATCCGAATAGATAAAGAAAGTGAAGCCACAATTCACGACCCACAAGAAGTTATTATACAAAAACCGCGATAGATTCAACTTGAAGGCACAAACGTTAGNTAAAACCGCGATAGATTAAACTTGAAGGCACAAACATTAGATTTTATTTATAGGATTTCAGGGATTTTACTTTGGAAAATAATATTATTACAGCTTAATTATTTTGTTTAAAATAAATAAATCAATTTTTCATTATAAAAAAATAATGTTGAAAAAGATTAAAAATTATTCATGATTTTAGTAATTCCTATTTGTCAATATTACATATTTGTTTTATTATATAGTTAGTGTTCATGAATATAATATCTATATACATTATAATTACATATAGGTGTTCAGTAATGAAACGGGATGTCTCATGTATTGTTTTTAAAAGTATAAGATAAAATATATTTTTTCTTTTCAGAAATAATAATTTCTATTCACTTAAATTATTTTAAAAAAATATTATTCTATTCCTCTTTTCCTCTTTAAATTTAATAACCTAATTTTTTTTTTAATGGAAACAAGTATGTTTCATTAACATAAAAATAAAAAAAATGACTTACACGTCATTTCTATTATTTATTCTTATGTTTTAATAACTGAAATACTTTAAAATAGTTATTGATCAGTCATTTTCTTAGTTTAGAACTTTATTGTTTGTTAGCTAGTTAAACATGTATATTTCCATTAAAAAACTGGAGATGATATAATTTTAAGGGGGAAAAAGAGGGGATAAAACTATATTTTTTGTGTTAATTAAAATGGACAAGATACTAATATTTCTGACAAGTTATATTTACATTTAAGAAGTTAACATTTCAAGATTTAGACATGAGCAGGATTGGAATACTTAACCACTCTCTTTTTTTACTATAATACTCTAATAAAAATAATTTTACTTTGCGCACTATTACGTATACACCTATAAAACTGAATAAACCCAACCATCCTTATGCTTATTTAAAAATAGATGTAGTTTGCATAATATTTTTTGGAGAAGGATTGTAGTAGAATTTTTGAAGAATAATTCTTTATATTATTTTTATATAAATAATTACACACATATACTGATTAAAACACGGAAAAAAATTAAATTGCATTTTTACACATTTTAAATATATTTTGAGCCATAATTAAAAAAACGAAAACAGATGAATATAAATTTAAGGTGAACTTTAATGTTCTCAACAAGTCGAAAAAACAATGTGCGAGTTTTATAAATAAATGCCTTTAAACGAACATGATATTAAATAAATAAACGAAATAATGTTATCACCTAAATAAAGCTAACAGAAATATCGTTTAAGGAAACTAAATATTTTTTAACTTAAGCACATAAAAGGTACCAGTACAGTTTTATGGAATTATAAAAATAAATGCTTAACAAATGATATAAAATTGTACAATTTTAAATAACCTGAACGAACGAAAAGAAAATTTTGATAATTTATATGTAGTGTAGTATAAAAAAATTAAATTAATATGATTTTAATCATTCTTTTAATTTTTTTATATTTATTCATTCAAAATAATTTATGTAATAGATTTTTGTAACTTTGATCTTCTATGAATATATCGTTTGGCAAAAAGTTTAAAATATGACAAAATCTCAGGTTACTGGTAAACGTCAAACTTTTGATTCATTAAAAATGACAGTTATAAATTATCCTTATCTTATATCGTTAAGGTTTTGATACATATTAAAGTTACCAACTCATCAAATCAAATGTGATTTCGATATAAATTACTGTTATACGGTTAAACATAGTTTATCTTAATTTTAATACTACAATTATACTATTTTTGAAAAATATGATACCAAAATGAAATTAATGGCGTGTAGTAGTGGTGGGAAATATCAAATAGTATCTATGGAACTATTCGATAGTATATTCTAATGTTATTCAAACTATTCGATAGTTTTATAAATTTTTGATAGTTTATACTAAAAATAAACTTTTCGAATGTATAAAAATAATTCGATTACTATTCTATATTTTAAAACAATCTAAAATGCCCATCACTAGTGTGTAGTTTGATTTCACTTAATAATTATAAAGTAAAAATATTATAAATGTTATTATTAAGTAAAAATGTTCTTATCTTAATAAAGACTTTCTTTTACTTTTACTATATTTTTTTTAAATCCATAGCCTTATGCTTTCAGTATAAATATTATAACTTCAAACATTTAAAGTATGAGTAAATTTTTTCTACTATAATATAATTTACAAGGGAAAAATTAAAATTTACAAAAATCTATTTTCTTATATTTTGTAGCGATAAACATTAAATTATACTAACTTATATTTCTTATATTTCTTAAAGTATATCTTTTAGTCATATGTTCGTTTATTTTAACCACAAAATCAAACATTTTTCATGAGTTTTTAACAAACTCAAGAAATCATAATTTTTCTTTAAGTTTTAATTAAAATTTATCTACTCATGTTAAGAATAGTTATTTTTTTTAATGTTGCAAAGTTTTATTATTGTCATAAAATATTCCATTGTAACCATAAGGATAATTCTAATAAATTCCTACATTTAACTTCCTCATTTTTAAATTTCTTTATATATAATTATATATGGAGATTTTCTGAAATTTTAAAGCAGCTAAACCCCTTAAAATTTGCGTTAATTTTTGCATTGAAATGTATTTAACAATTTAACTGATATTAATAATTTTTTTTGTGGATTAATTTATAAAAAAAATAAATATCGTATACTATAGAATATAACTATATGTATAATTACTGAATATCTCAATTGTATACCAAAATAATATTTTTTTTCTAATTTCGGGGACCGTTTAAATACAAAATTAAGTCGTCGGCAAAAATTGTTTTCTTTAACTTATAGTATGTAACATATGCTTTAATTTAATATATGTTTAAGTCTCGAAGAACTTCCGGAACATTTTTAAAAGTTAATTTGAAAAAAAATCTATCTTAACATCATAAAATGTTTCTATATTTCAAGTTTTGAAATCCTATGTAAAAAGAGAAATGGTTATTGATATAAAAAAAATTATATTAAAAGAAGGAGATAAACCTATACTATTTATGAAAAAAAATTTTTATTATAAAAAACCCAGCACAGGGGGTCGCGGCACATTGGTGACGTGGCATAGTTGGATCAAGTATAATGATATCTGACAGTGATTAAAATCACTATAAAAAAAAAACCTTCGATGCAAATCTTTAGATAGTGTTTAATTTTAAAAAATTGGTGGATTATTCCAAAAGCTTCATAAACTGCTAGTTCCTTATTAATATCCTGATTAAGATAAAGTATGTCGAATGAAAAAGGGATTATTAAAAAATAGTATTTCCCATAAAAAAATTATATTGATCAATACACTTTTCAATAAGTTATAGCATTATAAAGTTAAAAATGTAAAAAATAAAATTGAGAATTTTCACACAATAATAGCATTTGGTAGCCATTTTCACCGTGAAGACAAAATAAAGTCCGAAAATTTTTTTTTACATAATAAAGTAGATTACATTAGCTTTAATTTAATATATATAGAAAAGTGTCAGACTTTCCGGAACACTTTCAAAATTTAAGTTGAAAAAGTCAATTTTTTGTGAAAAAGTTGTCATTTTGAATTTCCCCCTGTAGGCAGGTAAAAAGTCAGATTTATTAAAAAAATATACCAAATGATAGGTAAAGACATCATGCATCTACAAAAAAAAAAAAAGAATTATATTGATCCATACATCTTTCAAAAAGTTATAGCATTATAAAGTTAAAAATATAAAAAGAATTTTTTTACAAAAATCGTATTTTTTTTATTAAGTTTAATGTCTGTTTTCACTATGAAGATAAAATAAAGTCCGAAATTTTTTTTACCATTATAAAGTATATTACATTAACTTTAATTTAAGATATATATAAAAGTGTCAGAATTTCCGGAACATTTTCAAAAGTTAAGCTGAAAAAGTTAATTTTTTGTGAAAAAGTTGTCATATTAAATCTCCCCTAGTGGGCAGGATAAGGGTTAAATTTATGAAAAAAATATACCAAATGAAAGGTAATGATATTATACATTTATATAACAAAATATATTATTATATTGATATGATCATTTTTGAAAAAGTTATGGCACTTTTAAGTAAAAAAAATTGAAAATTAGCGATTTTTAAATTTGTAATTTATTTGGAGGTTTCCACCATTTACGGGGAACGAGGGAATTTTTTTCAATTTTTAAGGATAATGTCTTCGACTAGATACGATTTGTGATCTTTTGATGTATCATTGAAAGAAATCGGTTCGGTGAGAGCCGAGAAAAAGTCGTAACAGACACAAAAAAAAAAAAACATCTTAGTAAAACCAATACCTTCTCAGCTTCGCATCGAAGCTAAAACAAAAAGAACACTGTAAAATTAATAATTTCTTAGCTTCGCATCAAAGCTAATATTTGAACATGAAGTAAAGAAATCTTGTGATCTTCATAATTAATAGACTTTTCTCTATTATACAATTTTTGGTATGTTTTATATCAGATAAAATGTTATGATAACTAGTTCAAGATTTTGAAATAATTATCAATATGGTTATTTAATAATTAACTTTAATACATTTTTGAACATGCCATTCTTTTTTTAATTAAAAATAATATTACCATAAAAAATATGTTATGTCATTCAAAGAATTTACATTGAATTCAGATAAAAAAAACGGTAGCACAGTGGGCTCGAGGCACAGTGTAGACAAGTATAGATGATATCTAACAGTGATTAAAATCACTATCACAAAAAACGTTTCGATGCAAATCTGTAGATAGTGTTTCATTTAGAGAAATTGGTGGACTATTCCAAAAGCAACATCCACTCTTATTTCTTTGATTATATCCTAATTAGTAGTTCTTTGATTTTAAAATATAATATATGAATAAATACTAATTATAATTATTAAATTTAGTATGAAAATAAAAAAGTAAAAAAAATTTAATAAGTTTAATTTCTTATGTCTTATGACCTTTATTCTATGTCAATTAAATTATATAATATTCATNTTTATATCTTATGACCTTTATTCTATGTCAATTAAATTATATAATATTCGTGAAAGTCAATATATTCTCCTAATAAGATATTTTAAAATAAAATAAAATACAAAACCTAGAATTTTAATAGAAAAATAGCATATTTTTGAATACGGTAGCCATTTGCGCATAGAAGATAGGTCGTCGGGACAAATTTTTTTTTT
>NW_026099575.1:12259616-12264604 GCF_025091365.1 Daktulosphaira vitifoliae | reverse complement strand
ATAAGCTTTAATTTGATATATGTTTAAAAGACGCAGTATTTTCGGAACATTTACAAAAATTAAGTTGAAAAAGTTAGTTTTTGTAAAAAAGTTGCTATTTTAAATCCCCCTCAATGAGCAGGTTAAGTGTTAGATTTTCAAAAAAATGATATTAAATGAAAAAGAAATATTTAAGGTTTTAGTATAAAAAAAATTATGTTGATTTGTTTATTTTTGAAAAAGTTATGGAAGTTTTAAGAAAAAAAAGTGAGAAAAATGACAAAATTTACCGATTATTAAATTTGTAATTTTTTTGGATATTTCCCCCATTTGCGGGGAACGAGGGAAANTACCGATTTTTAAATTTGTAATTTTTTTGGATATTTCCCCCATTTTCGGGAAACGAGGGAATTTTTTTCAATTTTTAAGGATAATGTCTCCAATTAGATACGATTTGTGATCTTTTGACGTATTTTTGAAAGAAATCGGTCCATTGAGAGCTTGAGAGTGGCAACAGACATAAAAAAAAAAAACACATCATAGTAAAATTAATACCTTCTCCTCTTCGCATCGAAGCTAAAATCAATTGAATTTAACACTTGATATTTTTTTTAGTTATCTTGATATGAAGCAGTGCTGCTAGAATATTTTGAATACTCGCTGGCTCAAACGATCCCTTCTAACACTCAATAAATTAATATAAAATTATAGCATATATAAAAAATATTCTTTAGGATTATTAATACGTCTAGGGTAAAATGATTACAAATATTTATGTATTGCTAAACATTTGTGATTAAAAATATAATTAACTTTCCCTTGAACATTTGTTTTTTTGAAAAAATGGTATAATTTTAACATTCAAATACGCCAAGTATTACACAAAATATTTACATACAAAATAGGCTATGACTTATACATTATTATCGTTATCAGCTGTGTAAACAATTTTGATTGACAATATTTTAGTAGAAATAGATAAATAATTAATTTAACTCGTAAATGGAATAAATTAGTGTAGAATTTTATATAATAAAAACATAATTATAGTTATTTTATACTTCTTTAAAATTGTCTTTTTATCGAAATAATCAATTTCATACAATCATTAAAGAAACTATATGGGGCGCTGAAAAATGAATGTAATTATAAGGTTCTGACGTCTTAAACAAATAATAATTGCACAAAAAGTGACTTTTGTGAAAAACAAGTTAAAAGGATAGTTTTAAAGCGAATTAAAGAAAACTTAAAATGCTAAACATTTAAATAATTTTGCGCATCATTATTTTGGACACTTATTAAAATGAAAGTGTCTACTTTCTTTTCACTTTCCATTAATGCGAGTTTTTATGTAAATATCAAATAAAATTGACTCTTGTTCGATCACTTCTAATTTAAAAAAATATGAAGATAATTATTAGTCGCTGAGTATAGTTGTAATATGAAATGTGAGTTTATATATTATTTTTCAGTAAAAATAATGAAATAATTTTTATACCGTAGTTCACTTTATCAGACTTTTTTAATGCTATTAGTTATTTTCGCTCACCAAGTGTATTTGACACGTTTGCATAAATGAATATTATAATATTCATTCAGACCGGTCTAATCTAGTCTATTTCAATTCTTCGTTATTTCCACTAAATCCGGTATCTATATAAGTATATTGAAAATAAATAAAAGCCGACAAATGATCCAAATACATAATTTGGAGAAAAACAAGGGAATGAAAACAATTGATTAAAGTTTTTAGCCGACAAGATGTACATCCAATTTTATTTTCGCTGCATTTCTTAGACAACAATAATAATTATTATTTAACAAACAGCTGAATTCGGTGAAATTTTAAAAGAGTTTGTTTGAGAAATAAACGCACGTTTTGAGAAAGTGTTAAATTTATAAATAAATAAATCTCCCATGCTTTCTTTTATACGTCTGCTCCCAGACATATACGATCTGTCCTTTATAATCAAATTAATATTTCTTTCGCACGTATTACTTGAAGAGATAAGTTTCCTATTTGTCTTTAACCGATACCAACAGAGTAAAAACTCAAAATCCACCAAAAGGTAATTTATGAATTTTTATTTACAATTAATGTATTCAGTCCATCAATTTTTTAAAACGGGTATTCCGAATGAAATTGTATTTCCACTAAGTGATTATTTTAATATATATTAGCCACTCGATTTCTTTTTAAATAATAATTATTTTAAGAAAATTCTTTATGATACTTCTAAATTTTATATTTTCCACGATTTATTAATTATAAAGTATTTTTTCAACTCATTCCATATACGCTATAAGGGTGTCAAATTTACTTTTTTCAATGGCATCATACATATTTAATTAGCTTATTAAATAAACAATTACGTAATTAAGGTGATTAGCCAATAATAACTTAAAAGGTATTATTTTGGAAGTTATAGCTATTTCAAAATAATGACTGGAAGTGAAGTGTGGATTATGTTATGTTAATAGCTAAGTATTATTTTGCCGCACTGTTCCTCTAATCTATATTTAAAAATATTAATAACTTCCGAAGTAATAGGTTAAAAGTTGTTATTAACTAGTCATTTTCTTAATAGGTCATTTTTTATTTTGTAAGCTAGTTAAATATGTATGTATCCATACAAAAAAAAAAAAAAAAATAAAGTTGATACCGTTAAAAGCTTTAAGGGATGTGTTAAAAAAAATGTAATTATTATTGTACGGGTGAGTATATGAAATTAAAAAATACCAAAAATAATCTTACATACATAAATATTACTTTAAGTGATATCGAGTGTCTAATTAAAAAAAAATCAAACCGTATTTCACGTTTATATTGAAATATCAATACATTAAATCATAGCCTTTACTCAAATCAGAATGGCTGACTCTAGTAATAATAATATCTAGCACGTGACATACAACTCAACTTAAAACGTTAGTGAAAGAAAAGCAGCTGTTTTTTAACAGAATACTATAAACACGTTTATGTACGTAGAGATCATTAACGTATATTTAGTACTTTTTGTATGCCAATCTATCGAAAAATTAATTTGTATCACGTATCTTCTTGGTATAGTTAAAACCCGCACACCTAAAAGAATTTTTGAAAGTAATTTGACTATTCAAGACAACATATCCTACTATATTCTATAACTAATTGACCAATAAACATTTTTTTTAATCAATTATTTATATTAAGCCATAAATTTTTATAACTCTTTGAGTTAAAATAGTATATAAAAAGAATAATTAATTTTATTGTTTTTCAACAAATCGTGTCGAGGTTATAGGGGCTTTTACAAACCTTTATTATATTTCCAATGTCAGATAACTCTCGAAGTGTAACTTTATCACCTCCATTAAAAAATAAGAGCATGTACACAACATAGTAAATTAAATTAATAATTTCTTATACTGGTTGTCCAATGATCTGTGNGGTAAATTAAATTAATAATTTCTTATACTGGTTGTCCAATGATCTGTGCGGGTACGAGGGTTGTTACGTTTGAACACTGCCTGTTTGGAACACCAAAAATGTCAACATTTATATTGGTCTTACAAAACGTTTTAAATGTTTTAAACAGATATTTTTTTAAACATATGTTTTTAACAACCTTATTGGGTACCCAGTAAACTTTAATTAGGTTAAAAAGCATATAACTAGATAAATGAAAGGTTCGTTCTTGCAAAGTTTAATCACTATCGTTTTGTCAGTTTTTCGTTATTTAATTCTTTTTATATTCAGTGTTTATTTTACCATTATAAATGTTTAATGTATACATTAGACACCATTCACCTTAATTAATTTTGTGGTTATTATATAATGTAGTAGTTAGTGATTATAGAAGTAATAATAATTACTTTTTAATTTATCAAGCTATACGAACCCAAATCAAAAAATGTATGTACTAAACATTGTTTAGTATTATTTTTACGTATAAATAATCTCATGATGCATTAATATATTAGAGGCTGTTGAAGTTTAATGTGTAACCATTGAAAGTGAAAAAAATCAAATACATATGTATATATTATTATTTTAAAGTATAATCGTATAGTATGTTGTTTATTCAATAATAACTATTTTAATTTTTAATTATTTCAAACTACTTTTATAAAATTCCATTTTAAAATCAATACTATTTGATGGTAAAAAACATTATAAGTAGTTCACTTACATTTTTAATGTGCTGAGACATGTAATTTACAACTTCATCACAGTACATATTATTTTATTATATTGTAAAAAATGTATTACGCAAGCTTATTTTCTTATTTTAAAATATCTAACAAAGTTGGAAGTATTTTTACTATTATTATTGAGTACTTAAGTGATGTATTGTAACAACAAAATATGATTAACGAAATGTAATGGAAATCTGAACGTTGTTGTGGGTAGTCAATACACCTCAACGGGTGAAAGTCACAGTTTTCTCAGCACTGGCAATACTAAGGGTCAAGAGACGGTGGGAAATACAACATAGATTTGATAAACGTTATAAAGACAATGAAGGTCAATACCATTGACGTGAAGATCACCCACAGGCGAATTTAATTTTAAAACTATAAAAGTATTAGCAAGGAATTAACTTTGACCCTTTTTTGTTTACGGTTCGTATGTGTTTGATAAAGCTTTAATCGAGAGAGTGAAGTTGACCACACCGTAGTGTGGTGGTGTGTCGGTTCCTTATTAGTGCGTTGAACTTGTCCAGACATCCTTGACCCAAATTAAAAAAAATCGTAGGGGAAAATGACCAACTGTCGATGGATATAAAAGAAACTGAAAGAAAGACGGCGGTGTGGCTTACGACCGGTTTTCAACGGCAATTACTTGACGGACGAGCTGCTCAAGTCTTCATCGCCGTTGTTGAGCTTCAATTTTCGATTAGGATTTTTCACTAGACGTTGACACGAAACTGGTTGTACTTTCACCGACTCGTTCCGATTTCATTTTTGGAACATTTTCAAAATGCTGAGCGGAATAATCGATTTTTCCGCAAACTTTCATTTTTTTT